>NW_027629550.1:0-15835 GCF_034508935.2 Berghia stephanieae | reverse complement strand
ACTTTGGGAAACATTTATGCTGTGGGTTCCACCCCAGTCCCAGCAACAAATGGTGCTTTCTTTTTTTCTCCCCTCTTCTTCTCAAACACTCTTTTTTTTTCTCTCTCCTCTCTCTCTCCTTCCTCTTCTTCCTCTCTCTTCTCTCTCTCTCTCTCTCTTCTCTCTCTCTTTTTTCTCCTTTCTCTCTTCCCTCTCTCTCTCTCTCTCTCTCTCGCTCTCTCTCTCTCCTCTTTTTCTTTCTTCCTTTCTTAATGTTGAGTATTATATAGTATAAAGAGTAAATTCTCTTGTGTGAAGTTGATATGATTGTTCCTAAATTGGAAACTGTAGTAACAAAGTTTTCATTGTTTGGATTTATTGCCATTTTATAAATTCTTGTTACAAATAAGATGCAAAGATTGATTGTGCATTTTTTTAAAATTATTTTGTTTTTTTTGAAATTTGTCTTCTTCAGATTTTTCCTTTTTGTTCATATAAATTATATGTTGTATGATTTCAATACTTGATAATAAAATACAGAAGATGGAGCACATCTACAAGACGACCTTGAGAAACTGGTGGCTTGGGACAGGCACCGCATGGAGTTTCATCTAGAGAAATGCAATGTCATTTCCATCTCCAGAAAAAATCTACAATACATGTAATTGCAAGCTACACAACCACACCTTAGAGCACATAACATCAGCCAAATATTTAGGAATGAGAAAAAAACTCAGACTTCAATGGGTTTGCACCAAACAACATCACAAAAAAAAAAAAAGCAAATACGATCCTGGGTTTCCTCTGAAGAAATTTAAAGATTAAATCAACAAGTCTAAGTCATTAGCTTTACTAGTCATTAGTTTGACCACAAATTGAATATACATGCACTATTTGGCACCCACGGGACAAAACACTTTGTTGATAAACAGGAGTAATACAGAGACGAGCCGCTCGTTTTGTTATGGGAAACTATGACAAAATATCAAGTGTGAGCAAAATGATTGATCTACTTGAATGGAAGTCACTCTAAAAATAGGAGGAAATAACACGCCTGAACATGATGTATAGATAGAATGCGCTTGGCCAAGGAGTTCACAACATTGCCATCCGGAAATATAACGGACCAACACACAAATCTGTGTAACCCTGAACTTTTATTTGTCTGGTTAATACAGTTTAGTGAGAACAACTCACAAAAAGCGGATGGCAAAAACAATAACAAAGGCCTGAGTGACGTCATCTGCATACTTTCAATAAGATAAAAAACAACCCATTTTAAATCCTGATCTCCAAACACCGACACGAACATCCACATTTCCCACAGGACAGTTTCATCCAACTGACATCCACCAAAGACCTCAGAAAGTCTCATTTTTCCCCAGAACCATTTACAGATTGGAACAATTTACTGTGGGAAGTTACATCTGTACCCACTTTAGATTTATTTACAGAGCTTCTAGATCACTGCTGAATTTTCACTTTATGTTCATGTCAAAATCTTCATGAGTGAAGGTGAACATTAAGGAAGATTCAGAGATTCAGATTCGAATTTCCATATTTTTATTTTAACATTGTTTATAAAACTTGCATGTTTCTTTGTTTAGTTCTGGGTGTTTTTTTGTTTTTATTTGTTTTTGGTATTTTTGTTGTTGTTTTTGTAGGTTTTTTTTTTTTTTTTTTTGGGCCTTTTTTTTTCTTCTAAATGTTTTAATTATCTAGATTAATTTTTCTGTTGTTCCACCAAAAGCAGCCATGACCATCACCATTTTTTACCCCTCTCAAAAAAAGGGCCTTGGGGGAAAATATAACAATCCATCATCTGCTTCGAGACACTTTGAAAGATACAGCCTGACTTTGAGGCAGCTGCCAAACGGCGTCATGCTGTATTGTGTCACTCAAAATTAGAACAAGCACAGAGGCGCGCACAGTAAATATGATTAATTAAAAAACCAAAAGAAAACCTTGCTTCAGATGCCAATTATTGATAAAAAATTGTACTTTCTGTGCTTTACCAACAACAAATTTCCTTTTGATGGAATGGCATACGTTTAAAAATTGGTTTAGACTTTTATAGTGCAATTTTATTCAGAGACAATTCTGTTCTACATCAAGGTGAAATTTTTAAACAGTATGTAGAAACGAGCTTGTCAAATCAGAAAGAAAAATACTAGAGGAAATTATCCCAAAATCAGACTGCCTTGACTGGGGATCGAATCTCAGACCCTTTGGATTACTGGAGACAAAGCAGAAACCTAATACAAGAAAAAAAAAAACAGACTCCTCGAATGGGGATTTGAACCTGAAACTCCTGATTACTGGAGACAAAGTAGAAACCTAATACGAAAAAAAATCATCCCCAAAATCAAACCTGCCTCGAATGGGGATTGAACCTGAAACCTCCTGATTACTGGAGACAAAGCAGAAACCTAATACAAGAAAAAAAAAATCATCCCCAAAATCAGCCTGCCTCGAATGGGGATTGAACCTGAAACCTCCTAAATTACTGGAGACAAAGCAGAAACCTAATACAAGAAAAAAATCATCCCCAAAATCAGCCTGCCTCGAATGGGATTGAACCTGAAACCTCCTATTATGGAGACAAAGCAGAAACCTAATACAAGAAAAAATCATCCCAAAAAATTCAGCCTGCTCGAATGGGGATTGAACCTGAAACCTCCTGATTACTGGAGACAAAGCAGAAACCTAATACAAGACAAAAATCACCCCAAAATCAGCCTGCCTCGAATGGGGATTGGAACCTGAAACCTCCTGATCTCCAATCAGACAGGATGATTTTTTCTTGTAATTTTCTGTGCTGTGTATAGCACTGTTTTATGTTCACTTTTTTTTTTTTCTTCAGATTTTTATCATACACCAGTTTTCTGCTCCCAAATTTGTTATCAAGGTGAAAATCGAAATTTAAAGTCCATCTCCAATATGCCGAGTAAAGTGTGTGAAAAATATTTAGGGGCATTTAGGTGTCTAATCTCCAATAAACCTTTGGACCTAAATTAGGTTGTAAAACATAGCAAAGTGTCTTTGTCTTTTAATATTTTACAAACACAGAAATTCAGAATTTTTAGGGTTTGCAAATTCAGTCCCCAATCAGACTTATATGAAATTCAGTTTACCGCTATGTATAGAGGATGACTTGTTCTTTTGATGCCTTTTGAAATGATTAGATGCCAAGAGCAAGTAATCCTCTAAATAAAAGAAGTATTATCTGACAACATTTTCATTTACTTTTGTTGAAATGTGTTATTTTTTTTTACTTGAGCATCTATATATGCCAATGTTCACTAAATGTACTTTTACTACAGATCCTGAGTCAACAACAATACTTACCATGTTGGGGATGACATGATGCGTGTATCTTTTATTTTGACAGTGGCAATGCTGTTACCGCCAGTATCTACACAGGAGTGCACTGAGAAATGTGAGTAAAGAGCCCTTTTCAAGGACTCAACTTTGTGTCACTTACATTAGGACTTGAACCAGCAACCTACGTATCTAAAGGGCCAAATGTCATACCACAAGACCTCAAAGGCAACATTTTCTCTCATCTTCAGATAGTATATAATCATGAACAAGTCAGCTTGATCTGGAAAAAAAAGAAACTTTATTAAAGTGTTTAATTCAAATCATTAGGGTCTCTTCAAAGGACATTGCAAGATCTAAAGGATTATCAACGTAAACATGTTTGTACCAGACCAAAGTGATAAGCTTCTGTCTGAGCAAATTCCGCATGAAATGAAGATAGCACAGCATATTGCATATGAACAACAAAGAATGCAAGAACAAATGGCTGAAAAAGGTATGTTCTCTATTTATAGAAAAAAAAAAATTGGTAAGTATTATTTTTCATGAATTTTGTTACTCATGCCAATTAAGTCCAACAAAGAAAATTAACATACTATGAATTCATGCTGAGTGAAAGTAAAACTCTTTTTTTTATTTTCAAAAAAAAATTTTGGGACAGATCAAAAATTTTTAAATACTACATTCCCTTCCCTTCCTTTCCCTTTTTTTTTTTGTTTTTCTTACCCTTTTTATTTATTTGTTAATTTTTTTTTACAGCTCTAAAAACTGTGAACTAGATCAATTTTTCATGGTATGAATCAATATGAATACCAGTGCTATATAAATGCGAGTTGTTTCTGAGACTCAATTGCTTTTAAAGAAATTTTATTGATTGTTGTTGTATTTTTAAAGACAAAAATGAATTTAAACATTGATGAGGGAAATCAATTTTTTATTTCATTAAATTTTAACATTTTAAACAATTTTTTTATAGATGTGGCTCTTCAAATCAATCAATAAATTGAACAGTTAAAGTGCCTTTTTTTTTTTTTAAAGTTTATTATTTCTCTTTTTAACATTTTTTTTTTTCACTTTTTATAAATATATATTTCTTCTCATTAAAGGTGTTTGAAGGTTTTATATCCCAGCTCCCATTTAAAGTTTTAAAATGAATTAACCCTTTTGTTTTTTTTTTTAGTTACTCAGTATTTGGAGATGCCAATTATTTTTCATTTTCAAACGTTTCCTTCAAACAAAAGGTCAAAGTCAATTTGAGTAAATGTGGTATAAGGCATTGACATATTGAAAGAATTTCACCAATTTACATTTTTTTTGTTTCATTCCTCTTTATTATTATTTCGTTGATATTTCCAAAATTCCTCTTACCTTTTTTTTCCTCCCTTGCTTTAATTCATAGAATTCCTTACCAAACCCCCCCATATTTAATATACTAACCCAAAGCTAATCACGGATTTTCCCCCTCAAGCCTAACATTATATTCTTGTATCCTAATCATTTCACTACATTATCGGGTGTATATTGGGGGATATCAAGTGGTTTTCTTTTCCCCAGATGAGTACTGTCGTTATGGTTGAATCGTAATGGGAAGCAGGTGCTCCTCTGCGTGGGGAAGACGTACACCAAACTCTTGACATGGCTTTGCCTTCCTGAAGAAGAGCCAATTGATATAAAACCAACCCAATTTCTGAAAGATGAGGTAACTGGGTATATTTCTTTCAATTTTTTTTTAAAAGTAAAATATAGTCTAGTAAAACTCTAGAATTGTAAGTTTGCCATTGTTATCACTTTATTTTATGGTACATGGAATATCAGTGAAGTATTTGGAGATGAATTTATTCAACATATTCAGTTTGCTCTCTATGCAGCCATGTAATATTTTAAAAATTCGAATCAGAATTTATGATTTGTTTTCAACTAGCATTGACCTAAATCTTGGTGTTTTGCCAGGTGAAAACAATGGCATAAAATTCAGTGGCAAGTCAAATGATCAGAATTACAAAATATGTATTGCCAAAGGCAGTTCGCTTTTGTTTTTTTTGTGTTTTATTTTTATTTTATTTTTATTTTTTAACATGATCCAATCTAAAATCCTCAATCAATAAATGGGTTATGAATGCTTCTTTGTTGGTATTGTAATTTCACAATGCTGATGGTTTTCCTCGGATCCGCGGAATCTGCGATTGTGGAGTCAGAGGAGGACTTTCCTTCTTTTAAAAATTACATTTTCCCAATCACATGTACTGGCAATGAGATGTGCACTTTCTCACATGTCCAGAGGCTAGTGTATCAATGATAGTTTATCATCTCAATTGCTCTAAAGTGGAGTTAGTGCAGTAAAATGGGACTTAAAGTACTTAAAGGCAAGTGTTCAAAATTTTGCCGCTTTTTCGCTTTTTTTTGTGGTCACCATCAGCACTGTTTGGTTGCAGTTTTACTTATGTCTTTATATCTGTGAGAATGTGTCATTAATGCTAATAATGTAACATCATTTTATATGATGATAATTGTGACCAATTATATATTAAAGGTATTTTATCGTGATGAACTTTGTGATTAGAATTCATTTTTCAGCCTTAAATTATGAGATTTAAATTAAAATAGATAAATGCCATCATTGAGGAGCATGAATTATGTTTCTCTAAGCTTTTATTTTAACAAAACTCAAATTATTGTTCTAGTTCATTCTGAATACTACCATGATTGATATGATGGGTCACCTCCAATCATAACGGAAACAAGAGATATATGTTATTATATATACCTCAAATAGGTGCCAAAAGTTGAAGAGAGACGTGATGAAATGATTTCAGCAACTAACAGTGTGGATTACAGTCTGCCAGTTAAGGCTCCTCTTTATTCCAAGTATAAAAAGCACAAGGTATTTTATTATTGGATCAATTTTTAAAAATATTTTTTTCTTTTTTATCTAAACAATAATTTTTTGTAGTTTATAATAGTTTGTTTCAAACACTTTTCTCACTTTTTTTTTATTATGGGTGTTGGAAGCACTGATATTTTTATATTTCTGATTAATTTTCAATTTATATTGTTTCTCTAACCACCACAGCCTTCAGAGTCTGATAGTTACACCCAGGAGAACTGGCCAGACAAGGAAGAGTGTGATAGTCTTGTCAAGACAGGTACCCGACCCTAGAAATTTGACGACTGTCTACCTCCTCACCTGATAATAGAAGGATTTGAGTAAGTCACAGTGGACAGTTTGTTGGTAAAATAATGATACTGTATCTAAACTATAACATTTTGAACTAATTTTTCATATCTGGCTAATCTCAGGACCATGGCGTTTACTGTGCACTGACACTGTGTAGAATTTGTGCTGTAATGTAGACACCCCCTATAAAGGGGATCAGTTTACAGGTTTTAAAAAAGTGTATATGTTGATCTGTAATTTAGACAACTTCTGAGCACAACTCTTTTATTTGGGGTCTGCAATGGTCACTGTACGAGGATTGGATGTGTCTCAAGCTCGATAACTAAGTAAATCAATGATGGAAAAATTGGATAGTGCTTTGAATCAAAGATTCTGCAGATAGACCATTTTGTTTGTTTTTGTGTTTTGTTTGTTTTTAAACGAGCATTTAAGTGATCAAAAAGGTCAGACTCTCTGTAAATGAGTTTGATAGGTAAGAATATTTCTGGACAGAAACAGAATGTCAGTATTGTTGGAACCACTGGGTTTTTTCTTTTTATTATTATTATTATTATTATTATTATTATTATTATTATTATTATTATTATTATTATTATTATTATTATTATTATTATTATTATATTATTATTATTGGTGGTAGTGGTAGTAGTAGTAGTATAGCAGTCGCAATGCTTGTGTATAATATTGAATATTGTTGGGTTGTGTTGTCTTATGTTTTTTTTTTCTTGGGATAATATATTTTGTTTGAATTTCAGAGTGAAAGAGTTATTGACGGAGGCACAAGGTTTGTCTCTAGGAGGACAACACCCTCTTCCATGGTATCCTCCAGTGTGCGTGCCTCTTTTGGAAATGGAAGAAGGAAACCCAGCAGTTTACGACCACCTCAAGTCTGTCAGTTACACAGAGAGGTCCAGGATTCCTCTGAAATATAATGATCCTTCAATGCTCAAGGTGATTTTTAAATTGTAATTTTTATGTGCTGGTGCTACGAAATTAGTTATTATGACTATTTCATTTTTGCTGTGGTCTGTCCATCCCCCTTATATCATTTTTTTTTCTTTTTTCAAGTTCGTCTCTGTCTTGTCTTAGAATGAGATTACTTAGTATTATTTGGTCATCAGCTGGAATCTTATCTCTTATGGAAACAGTTGAATGTATATTAGTTGGTTTGGGAGATTATTTTTTTCTTCCTTCTTAAATCATCTCTTGTGTTTTACACTATTATTTATATTATTATTATTATTATTATTATTATTATTATTTTTATTATTATTATTATATTATTATTATTATTTTATTATTATTATTATTATTGCTTTTTAGCCAGCAATGATCACTAAAAGAATATTATTCCTTACTTATGAATATTGTTAAAATAATTGTGATGTTATGGGTGTTGTCATAATAGCCTAATATATTAAGCTCTGGAACCCTCTTGTTATGTACAATTATAACCTTTTGTTTTAAAATGATAGTTTGTAAACATTTGAATGTATTCCTCAAAGTCTGATCGTGGGGCTTGTGTATGATGGACTTTAGATAATCTCAAATTAGTGCATTGATAGTTTGCTCTTGTAATTTACTTCTGTTCCCTCTTGAAAGCAGTCTTCGTTGTCTTGCTTTTTCTCGGCCGCTTTTAATGGTAAATTTATAATGTTTTTACTATCCCATGTTCTTCCTTTTTACTGGTACTGAAAAAATGAGTTTCGGTCTATTAAATACAATTTTGACAATGGTCTAAATTAAATGTAAAGCTATGAATTTAGTTATTTTTCCTTTTTTTTAAAAGTAATAAGTAAAATAACTTTTAAAAAAATAGAAAACTGATGATTTTGAATGTTAATTCCCGTTTAATAAACGGGAAAATTTAAAGATTTCCTTTTTTGGATGAATGAAGCACATTATTTTATTATTATTATTATTATTATTATTATTATATTTTTATTATTATTTATTATTATTATTATTATATTATTTTATTATTATTATTATTATTATTAAAAATTATGCACATGTTTTGGAGTTTCCACTTTGTCAACACTACATAAGGCATGAACATTTGACACAAAATACTTGAATGAGATGAATGGGAGAAGATGGCAATGGTTGTTAAATTAATACATCAAAGCATAATACTTTTTTTTTTTAAACTAATTTGTTATTCATCTTTTTCATTTATGTGAACCCAAAGCATCTGCAACATTTGTTCTTGCTAACTGAATAAGAGATTAAATTTTTAAATTCGCTCATTCTGGTTTTTTTTTTTTTGTCAACTTATTTAAAATTTAAAAGGGACAATATAATGGTAAATGCACGTGCTGACAACCTGAATCTTTGGGGCCCAAAATCGGCACTTGATATACTTTTAAGTGAAATGAGAGCACGTAAGATTTTTATCAATTCTCTATTATCATGCAGTTATCTCTGCTCATTAAATAAAATGCTCGTTGCTTCTCTTTGTTCAGATTTTGCTGAGTTTAGCTAATGGGGGATCTGTAACAGTAGAAGAGGGGGGCCGCGGATTCTTACTGCATTAAAAAAGGTATGTGTCTTTTTTACTTAATAACTCAAATGCAACAGAGCTGTAGTTTTTATATATATATATTGCTCATTTATTATGAAGAAAGTTTATGTAACCCGTCCTTTTTTTTTTGTGAAATGATTTATCTATCTGATGCACTCTGTTCTAATGGGTTTCCCAGGTCAACAGCAACATTTAACATGTAGGACGGGACATGACGCCTCTTAGGCGATATTACAATTTTTCAAGCAAAGCAACGCTGTTAGCCGGCAGTACTCATTTAACACCTGAGTACGGTTAAGAATGTGAGTAAAGAGCCTTTTCCAAGGACTCAACTATGCCCGAGTGCGAGGCTTGAACCCAGGACCTTCCGATCCGAAAACGAGTGTCATACCCTACACCACATAGCCGCACATGGAAAAAATTTTTAAAACTAACACAAATCTCTCAAAAAGGGCAAAACACTGTTACAAGATGTGTGATAAACTACACTTGGGACTATCCCTTTGACTGTCAGATAAAGCTAAAAAGGATGTCATATAATCCATTCCATCCATTTTTGTTTCAAATAAATATTGGCCCTCGGTGGATTCTATACAACTTGGCTGGCCTGTACTGGGGGATTTATGGCAACAACTTTCATGGTATCGAGTGTCTGCGCGATCCATCCACCTTTGTCCGAACCAGTACAAAAAACATTCTTTTGGGCAATCTTCAAACATCTTGTATCGCTATGGACGGTATGACGATGCCATTGTTATCATGAGGGATGCTCTTGAAGTCTCTGATGTGGAGGTGAGGATTGGTTTTTATTGCCTGATTGTTCCCTTTAAAATTTCGAAATTTTTATTCCTAGTCATTGATGTTGATGCCGGGAAAAATGGCATTGCATGTGGGGTGCGTTTGTGTATGTGTTTTTAAGAAAAATAACCTATTTGCCTATCCTCCAAAAGTTGAAAATGCTAATAATTTATTGTTTGGTTTTTAAATTTTCAATTCGTGACACATTGTTTGGTGTTTTATTTTTTTATTAGCAGATGGCAGCTTATTTATACTCTAAAATGTTGTATTATTTCACTTCTCTTTTAAAAGATCTAAATTTATCTTTCCAGCCATCCACCCATTTCTTGATGGGACATTTATTATGGCCACACGAAACTTCACAGGGCTGATCACCACTACCCGGAAGCTTTGTCCATGGAGCCCTCACTTCAAGGGGCTCTCGACTCTCTGAGAGCCATGAAATGTTACCTGAAATTCCACTACGCTGCTCAGAGCGCTGCGCCTCAAGAGTCCCCAGCTGTAACAGTGGCACCAATTGCCCACCTAAAGGAAGGAGACAGAGAACAGGGTCATTTGTAAAACTGTAAGTAACACATGGCTGTCATATTTTGCACTTGTATATCATCTTCCATAAGTTTTTACTTGTATTCTTTATAGAAGTAGCCAGAAGACCGTGGAACGAGAATATTTATGTTAGCTGCCTACATAGTGGGTTTTTTAAAGGTGCACACGTCTACTACTCTTTTAAAGATTGTAGAAATTCCAACCATATTTGCCTCATTGTTATGAAATGAAATGTTTTTTTTTTGTGATTGACATTGACATAAGGCCATTTTCCTCTCATTGTCAATTGTTTTTTTCCGAATTAATAGCTAGTTAGTTAACATTAGCAGGACTTAAAATGCTACTTTTTATGTTTTATATTTGAAGTATTTTTAAAATAAACTCCTATTTGTTTGTTTTTAAGAATGATAGGCATTGAAACTATATACATATTTAGTGTGACCAAAGAAACGGGTGGAACACATTAGGCCACTTCAATTTCTTGGCATTTATAAACCTGAAAGTTTTTTTAAAACGTTCCTTTAGGGTGAAAAGACTCATGGAAACTATTCTCAGTTTCTGCAGTGTTAGATGAATGGTAATGATTGCTGGATATTACAAAATACTGCATGAGATCCTCAATCATTGGAAGGTTCACTGCGTGATCAAATTATAAAAAAAATTAACTTCAATACTAATATTGGTTCATTTCCTTTCAGTGAAGTGCTCTATTAACTGAACTATCAAGATCCTGCTTAATTCTCCGGAAAAAAATGATATTGTTAAATTATCTAAAATATTCAGAAACAGACAGCAATCCTTAGGGTAATTGAAAATAAATCCTAATTGAAGTAAAGAAGGACAAAGTGAAACCATTAAATTATTTACCCATGGACTGAATTACTGATATCATATTATTACACAGGAAAATAATGAAGAATAATGCATCATAGAGACCCGAACACGTAATCGTAATGACTGCAATGGTCAGTGCACTCAGACCTGTACCATCTCGCCAATCAAACTGGATTCCTGTGGCAGTGACTTCAACCTTGAAAATGCTATCAGTGAGTACTTTTCATTTTCTTCTATATTGCAAAATATCTTGTTTTAATTAGTGTCTCAAACTATTTGCTTACATACATGTTACAGTGAATGACATAATCAGTCGGATGGTGAAAAGGTTGAACTGAGATATGCAAGTTTAACTAGAAGTTCATTTTTGATCAATAATGAGTTCTTGTCATAAATGATTCAATCCACCTTTTTGTACATCTTCTGGAGATAGCAAAGCTTAATTCACTATTTTTTTACAGCTAGTCAAGCTGAAAAGTATGAAATTTGAGAAAAGTTGCTGGATACCTTTCCATAATCTGACCATAACTTTATGAAAAATCACCAGATTTACTTCAAATAAAGATTAAAATGCTATGGGGAGCATATTCTTTCAGAAATGGAAAAAAAAAAATATAAATCCAAAAGTTTCACCTCCGGCTGATTATGTCATGCACTGACACATATCGTGGATGTCCAGTTGTTGAATTGTTTTGCTTATTTTGTATGATATTCTTGTTTTTGTTCTTTTGTTTAATTTTCAAGTTTCTGGAATGATTTTCTGTCATTGTTTTCATTGGTTGGTTTGGTCACAAAAGTACCAGTTTGATTAATTTTGATAAGAAAACAAATGAAATCTATTTGGAACCGATGGTCAGTAACGTTGAATATGTTTATGTTTTTCAGAAATCTGTTCTGTTTTTTTTAAAGGAGAAAAAAGAAATTGTTAACCAACGAGAGAAATGTTATTTGAATAATAAGAATCTTGTAATATTTTTAATGATCCTACAGTTTGGAGTGCACAATTAAGTATGCATGACAAAGGAGATTTAGTGATATAAAGATATAGCATCATCATATATGTTGTGTCAGTGACTAAACGAATTTTTAACTTTTGGTAAATAGCCTCAAAATGGTAATATTATTTTTGTAATTCTTTGTGGCACTAATTTCTGTTTTACCTCAAAGTGTGTGTGTGAAATAATGTTGACATTGGTTAAGAGACATCTAGTGGTTGAAAGATGTCTCTACCTTAAAAGTGGACTGAACCATCAGGTCCCTGGAAGACAAAAACACAAGACTATCAGCATTTTATAAATTCCATCGTAGTCAAACATTAATGAAACCACACAAGCCACTACCTACAGAATTAAGTACATACTACACATTCACTAATATTCAATACTGATCATGTGTAACATGTTGAGAATCAAGCTTTTCAGCCACTAGAAATTGGAATGCACGGCCAGTTGATGCCATATTGAAATCAAATTTTATGACTTGTTATGATTAATGAGTGTGTACATCTAAACATAACACAGTGACATCTGCCTATGATTAATGAGTGTGTACATCTAAACAACACAGTGACATCAGCCTATGATTAATGAGTGTGTACATCTAAACAAACACAGTGACATCTGCCCATGATTAATGAATGTGTACATCTAAACAAACCAGTGACATCTGCTATGATTAATGAGTGTGTACATCTAAACAAACACAGTGACATCTGCCCATGATAATGAGTGTGTACAACTAAATAACACTGTGACATCTGCCTTGATTAATGAGTGTGTACATCTTAACAACACAGTGACATTGCCTATGTTTAAATGAGTGTGTACATCAAAACACAGGGGCATCAGTTTTTTGATAAATGAATGTCCTACATACATACGGTGACATTGACACCGTGTGCATCATCTTGGCATTCCTTGTCAGTGATGTTAGCATTACAATATCACGTGTCTTTGTTTATTTTTTTTTGTTTTTGTTTTATCCTCCAGTATAATCCTTTTGTTTCAGTTTTTTTCCCATGTTAATTCTTTTCTTTTGACAAATGGGAGCTTGAAATGGACAATCATTGTCTTCTGTTATTTATTGAACATAGCATTTTTCTCATATCCTTAACAACGACACGGGATTTATCCTCAGATGATGAAGTTGGCTGTCATGATGAAGAAGAATAAGTTGCTGTCTTTGTGACCTGTTTGTATTTTAACTTTGTATTATTCTTGATTTTTTTTTTTTTAGTATATTCGTTCTATTTGAAATTTATTTTTTTTAATTTTGTTTTTATTTTGTTTGCATCTCAGTTTTTGGGAAAAAAATATGTTACAGTGAATGACATAATCAGTCGGTGGGGAAAAGGTTTGAACTGAGATATTGCCAAGTTAGTTAGAAGGTCAATTTGATCCAAAATGGTTTTGTCATAAATATTTAATCACCCTTTTTGTACGTCTTCGGGAATATCAAAGCTTTAAATTTTACTTCTAAATATTTTTTACAGCTAGTCAAGTTGGGAAAAAATATGAAATTTGAGAAAAGTTGCGGATACATTCCCCTACATCTGACCATAACTTCATGAAAATTACCCGATTTACTTTAAATAAAGATTAAAAAACTCTGGTGAAACATTTTCTTTCAGAAAATGCAAAAAATGCATATAAAAAATTTTCACCTTCCAGTTGATTATGTCATGCACTGACACATATATTGCCAGTTCTGTTTCTTTGGTTAAAGAAAAAAGAAAATGGTTGTCCGTTTTTTAGAAAACAAATGCTCTTTCACTATTAATATCAATGACGAAAACGTGGTCAAATGTACAGGTATTGTGATTTTTTTCGCTTATTTCTTACATCAGCTTGCACCTTGGAAAATTAAAAAAATACATGTATTCCTGGCACTGATTATAGAGCTTCTTTTTCCAATGACGAAGTTGTGGGGTTCATTCTCTGGGGAGCAAAAACATTTGGATTGGGAATGGGAGCGAGACAGACAAGAGTAGGATGTTTGAGACATGCAGACAGTTTAGATGATAAGGGAAAATTAGATTGTTGCATACTGCTTTGCATATTCATTTCATACAAAATTTGGCACCAATTAAATTTTCTTTTTACGCTTTTGATTTTCTCATCTAATATTGTCTGATTAATATTTTTTTTCTTAAAACTTATTTTGATAATTCAAAATGCTTTAAATCTATGTGAAGTTGAATGAGTCTAAAAACCAAAATTTCTCTTGGTATGGATTAAAGCCCCCCAAACCAATGCCAAACTCTCTATTAATATAATAGTTTATAGCAGTGGGTAATAGGGGAAAAAACGTGTGACATAAAAACTGATTCCAATCTCACTGGAAGTGTAAAACCACTCTTCCCGACACTGGATACACATACCTTGTTTAAATTTATCATCATTGTGAGGCTATGTGGTCTATGGTATGACACCACTTTCGGGTTGGAAGGAAGGGCCTGGGGTTTGAGACTCGCTCGGGGCATAGTTGACTCCTTGGAAAGGGTCTTTACTCACATTCTCTCACTGTACTCAGTGTAAAATGAGTTCCTGGCCGTTAACAGCGTTGTCTCTGTCCAAAAAAAAAGTTAAAATCGCCTAACAGGCATCAATGTCCGTACTAAATGTTAAATGTTCCTGTTGGCCAGGGACACTTGTAAAGCGCTTTGAGCACATTTAGTGAATATTGCGCAATATAAAGCTCAAATTAATCATCTGGTTTCAGGATGATGGCATCTTATTTTGTAGTCTAAATGAGTCATCAAAAAAAGATCATCCATCCTCACTTTTTTGTCCCCGAAATTTAAAAATTTTCCTTTAAAAATTCGCAATAAAATATTTTCCATCTTATGATCAAAATTTAATTTTCATTATTAGTCCTTGGGGACTGGGTTTCCTATCATTCCCGGGAGTTTGGAAAAGGAAAAGTTAAAGGGGTGACGTATGACTTCTCTGCCCCTTTAAACCCTTGTTGTTTTTTGTTTTTTATCTGGGAAATATGGAAAATTGTCTGTGTAAAAAATTTTTTACTTTTTTTTTTTTGCTTTTTTTAAAAAAAAAAGACAATGTCCTCAAGGGTTTTTCTTAAAAATTTCCCAAAAAATATAATTTAAAAACACAGGGGAATAATGGTTAGTTGGTCTGTGACTGCCATTTATGATTGGGCCCTGTTAGTTTCTCAGATTTAACCCTTTTTTAATTTAAAATTTGATTTGATGAAAAGCTTTGAAATAAGTCTGCCAAACCCAAAAAAGATAGATCAAAAAATTGGATCATTGTTTAAATTTTAAAAACACATCAAAATGACGGAATTAAATCAAAATTCATTTAAAATTTTAACTGCATATTTTCTGCCCCTCAAAGTTGACATGGCCCATTTTTGATTGTTGCCAACTTGCTTTTACATTTTTACTATTTCTCATTGGGATCGTTTGGTTACAATTTTTTTAATGCTTTTAATACTTTTTTAAATTTTCTTAAATTTTTAAAGAAATTTTCATGACAAGTATTTTTTTTTCCCTTTTTTTTTTATTATGATTAAAAATGATTTAAAAAAAAAAATTCCCCGTTTTGAGGGACTTATTGAAAGAATGTTATAAATTTTTGATTTAATATGTTTTGAAAATAGTTTTTTGCCCGATGCATCAGGTTTTAGACATATAT
>NW_027629549.1:0-15838 GCF_034508935.2 Berghia stephanieae | reverse complement strand
CCTTTTATAAACCCTCCATCCATCCCTCCACTCATCCATCATCATCATCTTCATCATCTTCATCAGATACCCCCCCCCAAAAATTCTAACCATTCATTTAATCACGGTATTAATCAAAGTTGCATCATTCATTTTTTCATCATCAAATTAATCGGCAATGACTGTATTAGTATTACCGTTATGAAGTGAAAATATGAAATATCACTTGCTCCTTACTTTCTCCGCCTCCTCCTCCTCCCCCCCCCCCCACCCCCTCTTCTTCTTTCCATTTGATTTCTTTTTTGGTCCGGCATAACTAAATGAAAGATAGAGGGGGAGATGAACTATAAAAGACTGCGAAGAGAGAGAGAGAGAGAGAGAGAGAGGAGAGAGAGAGAGAGAGAGAGAGAAACGAACAATTACTAAACGATATATATATTATTATATATATATATATATATATATATAATTAATATATATATTGAATCGTGTTTGATACAAATATGGTACGAAAAGTGCTCGACATGTAGTAATGGAGCGAATTATTATTTAAAATATTTACCACAATGTTTGGGGCAGTCTACATCAATGTTTCAGGCTTAATTAAGCCTGAAACATTGATGTAGACTGCCCAAAACATTGTGGTAAATATTTTAATAATATATATATATTATATATATATATATATATATATATATATATTATATATGTATATTATATATGTATATGTATATATATATATATATATAGAGAGAGAGAGAGAGAGAGAGAGAGAGAGAGAGAGGGGAGAGAGAGAGAGAGAGAGAGAGAGAGAGATGGGCGAACAACTAATAGACACGAGAGAGAGAGTTGGTTCGAGCGGTAGTCTGTGCGCAGAACTAAGCCCAGCAGAGAAAGTGGGTCATGCGCGGTGGCTCTGCCTATCTCTTTTGGTCGCCTCGCTCGAACTCATCGGGACAAGCAAAAGCGTTCGAGGAACGAGGAAACAGTAGTTCGAGAAAACCGTACATTGCCATTGCATTTTATGGAGAGGAGGGGAAAAGGGTAAGGGGCAATGTGCATCAGGGGTATGGTCTTTGCTTCGTACCCGAAAGATACATAGCTCCAATATCCACCACGTTATATGGTCTTTAGCAAGCCACCTCTCCGTAACACAATTTGTGGCGCTGTGCTGCGGCTGACCTCTGGGTGATTCCAGTTTTCCCTTAGAATAGACCCTAAAATAAATTTCTGCTTGAGGATGAATAAAGAGAACTTTATTATTTTTTACTCTGTTGATATGTTACAATGGGTTGGTGTTTGTTTGTGTGAGTGAGTGAGTGTGTGTGTGTGTGTGTGTGTGTTGGGGTGTGTGTGTGTTGGGGGGGGAGGGGGGGGGGGAATTACTGTATCACAACATTTATTTACAATGGTGGCCAACATAATCATGGCGCGTGACATTGGAATTGGAACTAATGGCGAAGTGTATGCGAAACGGCGATGGAGTATGTGAGGGGTTGTGAGTGTCTGCTTATGTATTATATAGATAGTTTGCCCCTTGGCTGAGACGCTCATACGATTGCCACCCGGGAAGAAAAAAGGACCAACACCCCAAAAACGTGTTTTTCCCCATGAACTTTTTATAGTCAGGTTTAAATGCATTTTCGTGAGCATTATTATAAACGCGGGGGAAAAAATAAAAAAAACAAAGACCTGAGGGGCGTCATTTTTAAAAAACTTTCTTTACTGCATAAATTATTGATAAAAAAACATGCGGTGTCAAACGTTTAAAACCCAAAATAACTTTTCATTGTAAACAGAAAGTCATAAAATTCGTCGAAATCAAGGGCAAAAAAAAAACATTTAAGAAAATTAAAGGGAATTAAATAATTTTTTTACATCGGTAAGGTAAAATTTTCGGGGAAAAACCGTGTTCGAGAATAAAAAAAAAAAAACTTTTTTAGGGAAAATTGGGAAACAATAAAAAAGTTTATTCGGGTAAAATTCCCTGGACTTTCCGAATGGGGACCGAGGAAAATCGTGTGTTAAAGAAAACAGTGTTCGGGGAAAACCGGTGGAGTTTTTAAATTTTATATTTATATATATATAATTTTTATAATATAGTATGCGCTTGGTAAAAAGCTCTTTTAAAATTGCCACCGGGAAGTTAACGGACCAACACAAAAAAATGTGTGTATCCATGAACGTTTAATGTCGGGTTTAAATACAGTTCAGTAAAGCAATACTCATAAACGCGGTTTTGGCAAAAAAACAAAAACAAAGCATGAGTGACGTCATCTTCGAACTATTTATATATTATGCATATATTTTATATAAAAATATATTTTTATTTATATTATTTATAGAGAGAGGAGAGAGGAGAGAGAAAAAGGGGAAGAGAGGAGATAGATAATAATAGATGATAAATAAAATAGAGAAAAGGGAAAAAAAAAGGAGTTGGAGAAAAAAAAAGGGACGACACAGAGAGAGAGGGAGAGGAGACAGGAGGAGAGAGGGGAAGGGAGAGAGAGAGAGAGAGATAAATTTAAAAAGAGGAAAAAGTGTAAATTAAATTTTGTGGCTTTGTTTGGGCCCTCGTCATGATTGATGGTTTTTGCTCCGGAAAGCTCAGTTCACTTTTTTTAAAAATTTTTTTTTAAACGCATTTTTAATTTGTCCCAAATGGGTTTCCCCTTGTATAAGAACCCATGAGTTGTTCACATCAAAAGAGCCCATAAAGCCCCAATTTGTCCAAAAAGGGGTTTTCCTTTTTTATCTGATTTGGGTTGATGTAAAATGAAACGTTTAAAAAAAATTGTGCGCCAATTTTAAATAACCTTTTGGGGAGTGGGACGGGTGATTCCCCTTTTAATGGGGAAAAAGAAAAAATCGTGACACCAAACCCTTACTTTTTTTGGTTTTAAAAAATCCATGGGAATGTGTATGAAAAACCCCCAAACCGATTTTTAAAATAACAAAATAATGAATGGGTTACATAAAGGGGGGCATAACTATTTCAGTTCAGGATAATAGACAGTTTTTTTCGGTTATAGGATGTAACAGCGAGGACGCATGATCTTTTTTAAACCTACCGTATTATTTTTGGACTATAAAATGGATATACTCGACCCCAAGAAGAAAAATTAACACAAGGGGTTTATCCCAGCCCCCCGGGAAAGGGGGGTTTTCCCACTTCCAATAAAATTAGGGGCCCATTTGTTCCCTTTATTTGGAAAGAAAATTTTTGCAACTTGTTCGATTTTCTTTCTGTAAAAAAATAGTTTAGGTTTTTTTGATTTTTTAAGAAATTCAGAGCTCTCTTGTAGAAATTTAACATGGGCTGTTTTGGGAACAAAAATTTACCCCCAAACAATTTTTAAAAAAAAGATAATCCCACAACAAAAAAAACCCACTACACACTCAACACCACACCCCATATTATATATAATATATTTATATATATATATATTTTTATATATATAAATATATTTTAATTTGTGTGTGTGTTGTGTGTGTGTGCATGTGTTTGTGTGGTGTGTGCGGGGGGTTGTGGTGTATGATATAATATAGGGATGTATGAAATATTATAATACCCGAAAAACATTTTTTTATTACCCCACTGTTTGGTTTTTATCGCCATTGTACTATTACTGGAACTTCTATCATTTTTTCCCCCGTAACATTTAAAAAGTAAAAATTAATTTTTCATATCATCACCCATCATCATCACCCATCGTCGTCGTCGTCGTCGTCTCGTGTGTCGTCATCTTTAAATCCCCTCTTTTTCCTCATCTTTCTTCATAATATTGACGACAATACGACACCTTCCATTTTTTAAAAAAACCACCCTTAGAAATTTCCCGGGAAAAAAAAAATTTCCCTTTCCCAAAAAAAAATTTAAAAAAAAAAAAAAACCCACTAAAAACACTGAAACAAAAAGTGTAACAAAAAAAAACTGATTCTCTTAAAATATTTAAAAAACCAGGTAAAGGGTTCTGTAGGGAAACTTATCCTAAAAGAGATTCGGGAAATCCCAGAAAATTAAATCTATGTTATTTTCCCTTCACCAATTTGGGGCCCTGAACCCAATGGAGCCCAGTATCGGGGCACTCAAACGGTCTCAAAAGTTTTCCCAAACACCAACCTCCGTTAACGCCAATTATAGCCTCAACAACATCAATGACAAAAATGTTTTTTGATGTCGAATTTGGGCGTAACTCGGTTTTGTTATTGTTTTTTTACCTTCCCCCGTTTTTGAGAAATTTCCTCACAAAAAGGTTTTAACCAGACTATAATTTTAAAGGTTACACAAAAATTTTTTAGTGTTGGTCCGTTTTATTTTCCGGGGGCAATATTGTGGTTTTTGGGCCAAAGCGCAAAATATTTTATAATGGGGGGGTTTTTTCCCCCCCGTGCCCATTGGGTTTTCTACCCTTACCATGGTTTATACAAGGGTTGGGTTGGGGGATAAATTTTTTCCCAACTTGGTAAAAAAAAAATTAAAAATTTTGAGTCTTTTTCTTGCTAAAGATTTGAAAAGTTTGCCCCCCGTTTAAGACTTATTTTGTCTTGGGTGCTCTAATTGTATTTCCCAGAACTTTTTATTATTCCATTTTTTTTTCCCTTTTTTCTGGCGCTGATATGACCTTAATGTGTTGCAAGCGCGTAAAAAACCCTTTAAAAAAACAAAAAAAACCAAGTCCATTAAAGTGGTTTTAAAACCCAACAAAAAAATAACTCCTCTGCCTGGGCTCTTCATCTTGTTCTTAAAACCCGGGGCGTCAGGCTTCTAAAGGGGTCGGGGACTGCGGAAAACCCCTGGCGCCGGAGCAACTGGGAAAAAATTTTTTCCCTGTTTGGAAACCCCGGTTATTTCCCTGAGCGCCCCTTCGGAGGGGGGGGTTTTAAATGGGATTGCCCCGGCCCCCTTCCCCTCTTTCCCACATTGGGGTAAGGGTTTTTACACTATTTTTATTAAAACTCTTAAAAAACTTAAATTTTGTTTAGTTTAAAAATTTTTTGGGATCTCACTTTAAAATCCCCTCTTTTTAAAACCCAAAAAAAAAACTTTACCCCCCCTTTAAAAAATTTTAAAATTTCCCCCTAAAAACCCCCTTTTTTTACTTTTTTCTTCCAAAAAAAAAACCCCCCCCCCCCCCCCCCCCCCCCCCCCCCCCCCCCCCCCCAAAAAAAAAAAAAAAAAAACCCCCCCCCCCTTATTTCCCATATATTTCCCCCCCCATTAAATTTTTATCATCAAAATCGAATTTTTTTTATAAAATTTATTGTAGGGGACCAAACTTTTAAAATCATTGAACAAAAATTTTAGCAGTTTAATTTAATTTGAACAAGACATATGCTTGGTCCTCCAATTGGGTATTTCACAGTGGGGCCATAAACAGTGGATTTATACTTATTATTATATTTTATATATATATTTTATATTTATTATATATATATATTTTTAAAATTTTATATATATTTATTTTTAATATAATTTTAAAATATAAAAAAAATTTTTTTAATATAAAAAAAGTACCCCATTAAAATTTTTATATATTTTTATTTTTTAATATATATATAATTATATATTTATATATTATAAACCCAAAATTTATTATATATATATATATATATATTATATATATATATATATTATTTTTTATATTTTTATATTTTTTTTATATATATATTTTATTATATATATTTTTATATATATATATATATATTATATATATATATATATTTTATTTTTTTTAAATATATTAAAAAAAATATATATTTATTATATATATTTTTATTTTTATATATATATATTTTTTTTTATATATATTTTTTATATATCCCCTTATATACCTAAAATATATATATATATATATTTTTTATATATAAAATAATTTTATATATTTTTAAATTTTAAATTTTTATATATATTTTAATATTATATTTTTTATAAAATATATATTTTATATTTATATATATTATTTTATTTCTTTTTTTTATTTAAAAAAATATTTAAATTTTATATATTTTGGGGTTTTTTAAAAAATCCATAATATATAAATAATATATATATATTTATATTTTTAAATATATATATAAAATAAAAATATAATATATGTAAACAATCCATGTTTATGTGACCCCTGTGAAATACACCAATTTTTTGGGGGCCCAAACATTTTTTCTTGTTTTAAATTGATTAAAAATGCCCCAAAACTTTGTTCAGGAGGGATAGTTTGGTTTCCCCCACAAAGATTTATGGGAAAATTTTAATTTTTATGCTTGTGATCACAATTTGGGATTTTAGAAAAATTTTTTTCTCCTCCCCTTTCTGTTTTCTTAAATGTTTCTGCTGCTTTAAGGGACCCTTTAGTAAAAAAAAATGTTTTTAGGGGAAAAACCACTTTAAAAACCTCTTTTAGGGGGGAGCCCGGTATATGTTTATATATGTGTATACCTAAGAGTGCATTTTCAAGTGGCTACCACCAAATTTCTAAAAAAAAGTAAGTCCTTAAGGGGGTTTATGGGGCCCTAGTGTCGAAACTTTTTCCCCGTGTGGTGAGTGAAGTGGCCGAGCCAAATTTCATTTTTAAACCATCCCTTTCCGGGAAGGGGGGGCCCCCGGGAAAATAACCTGGGCCCCCAAAAAACGGCAAAAAAAATTTTCCCCGTTGTCCGGGGCGCCATTTTTTTTCGCGTCCCCGCCCTTTTGAAAACCTGGGGGCCCCCCGGTTAAGAAAAAGGATTTGAAGAGAACCGGCAGAGGAGTTTATTTGTTGTTGTTGTATACCACTGAATGGAAATTGGGTTTTTTTTTTTTTAAAGGGTTTTTTTCGGGGTTGGAAAAAAAATTTAAAGGGCATTTTAGCGCCTGTAAAAAAGGAAAAAAAAAAATGGAATAATAAAAAGTTCTGGAAATACAAAATTTGAGCACCCCCGACCCAAAATAAGTCTTAATGGGAAAAAACTTGAAAAACTTCAGCAAGAATAAGACTCAAACTTTTGATTTTGTTTCTCAATTGGGAAAAATTTTTTATTTCCCCAACCAAAATTGTATAGTCCAAAGGGAAGTTAGAAAAACCCAATGGGACGGGGGGAAAAGGCCCCTTCCATTATTGATATTGCGTTGGTAAGAAACTCACAATTTTGCCTTCCCGGGGTTTTAACGGGCCAACAAATAAAAACTATGGTAACCCTTAAAATGTATAGTCTTTGGTTTAATACCGTTTTGTGAGAAATTTTCTCCCAAAAACGTGGATGGTTTTAAAAAAACAATAAAAAAAGACCGAGTTTTCGTTTTAACTTCGATCTATCAAAAAGAAAAGGTTTTTTTCTTGAAGTTGTTTTAGGGGTTTAATTGACGGTTAAACGGAGGTTGGTGTTTGGGGGGAAAAACTTTTTAGGGCCGTTTTTGAGTGCCCGATGACTGGGGCCCTCCTTGGGTTCAGGTTTCCCAAAATTTGGGGAAGTAAAAAAAACTAGATTTATTTGTGGTATTTAAGGAAACTCGTTTTGGATATGTCCATACAAAACCCAAACCCGGTTTTAAGGGATTGAAGGGGAAATCAGTGTTTTGTTACACTTTGGACAGGTTTTTTGGGGGGTTTTTTTTTTTTTTTAATTTTTCTTTTTGGTAGGTTTTTGAAATTTCCCAAAAACTGTTCTAAGCTGTTTAAGTGGAAGGTGTTGTAGTCGTCAAAATTATGAAGATGATGGGATTTTTGATGTGATGATGATGACGGGCGACGACGACCCACGACGACGACGACGACGATGAAAGATGATGAAGATGATGATGTGTTTATATTAATTTTTACTTATTATTTTTTTGTTACGGGGGAAAATAATGAATAGTTTGTTCCAGTAATAGTGAAATGGCGATAAATATCCTAAAGTGATATAATATGAATGTTGCTGTATTATAATATTTCATACATCAAAATATTATATGATACACCACACACACACGCACACACACAAAACAAACACATGCCACACACACACACACACCCATATATTTATATATATTAAATATATTTAAAATATATTAAATTTATTAATATATGGGTGGTGTGTGTGGTGTGTATGTGTTTGGTGTGTGTGTATTTCTTTTTTAAAAATTTTTTGGTGGTAAATTTTTGTTCAATACCCCAGAAAAATTTTACAGAGAGCCTAAATTTTCTTAAAAAATCTAAAACCCTTAACATTTTTTTACAAATGTATACGAACAAGTTGCCCCTTTTCTTTCGTAAAAGGAAAAAAATGGTCCCTATTTCTTTGGAATGTAAAAACCACCCTTCCTGGGGACTGGTTTAAAAACCTTGTGTTTTTTAATCTTTGGTGTTGGGGTATATTCTTTTTAAATAGTCAAAATATAATTGCTGGTAGTTAATAAAGATCCTCCTCGCTGTTACACCCTAGAACCGAAAATCTGATTTTTTCCTGATACTGAAATAGTTATCCCACCTTTATGTAACCTTTCATTTTTTGTTATTAAACTGGGAGGGGATGGTTAAATACACTTTTCCCATGGATTTGGGAAACCAAAAGATAGAGGGTTTGATGCACGATTTTTTTTCCCCTTAAGGGGTAATCCCCCTCACTCAAATGGTTTTAAAATTGTGCGTACAATTTGTATCGTTCTTCACAAAAGAAACTAAAAAAGGAAAAATTTTTGGTACAAAGGGGATGCTTGATGGTCTCTTTGATTGAAAAACTCAGGGGTTTACTTTACAAGGAACCTTTTTGACAAATAAATGCTTTTAAATAAAATTTTTAAAAATTGACGGGTTTTCCCCTGACAAATACCATCATCATGCGAGGCCAAATCAAAGCCAAAAATTTAAATTTTCACTTTTACCCCCTCATTTCATCTCTCCTCTCTTCTCTCTCTCTCTTCTCTCTCTCTTCTCTCCTCTCTACACTCCACACGGTTTTTTTCCCCCAAAACGTTTCTTGAACACACGATTTCCTGGTTTTTCAATGCCCCAAAATTTTTTCCTGAATTTTTTTGTTATTTTCCCAATTTTCCAAATAAGTTTTTTTTTTCTATAACTCAAACCGGGTTTTCCCCAATTTCCCTTAGATGAAAAAAATTAATTAATTCTTAAATTTACTTAAAGTTTTTTAGGCCTTGATTTCGCGAAGTGACTTACTGTGACATGACGTTATTTTATGTCTGTATCTGTAACACTGCATTTTGTGTTTATGCAATAATTGATATGCAGTATAGATAGTTCAAAGATGACGTCACTCAGGTCTTTGTTTTTTTTTTTTGCCATCCGCGTTTATGAGTAATGCTCACTGAACTGCATTAACCTGACTATAAACGTTCATGAAACACACAGTTTTGTGTGTTGGTCCGTTATTCTTCCGATGGCAATCGTATGAGCGTCTCAGCCAAGCGCATACTATCTATATAATACATAAGCTACACTCACAGCCACTCACATACTCCATCGCCGTTTCGCATACACTTCGCCATTAGTTCCAATTCCAATGTCACGCGCCATGATTATTGTTGGCCACCATTGTAAATAAATGTTTGATACAGTAATCCCCCCCCCCCTCCCCCTCCAACACACACACACACACACACACACACACACACACACACTCACTCACTCACACAAACAAACACCAACCCATTGTAACATATCAACAGAGTAAAAAATAATAAAGTTCTCTTTATTCATCCTCAAGCAGAAATTTATCTTAGGTCTATTCTAAGGAAAACTGGAATCACCCAGAGGTCAGCCGCAGCACAGCGCCACAAATTGTGTTACGAGAGGTGCTTGCTAAAGACCATATAACGTGGTGGATATTGGAGCTATGTATCTTTCGGGTACGAAGCAAAGACCATACCCCTGATGCACATTGCCCCTTACCCTTTTCCCCTCCTCTCCATAAAATGCAATGCAATGTACGTTTTCTCGAACTACTGTTTCCTCGTTCCTCGAACGCTTTTGCTTGTCCCGATGAGTTCGAGCGAGGCGACCAAAAGAGATAGGCAGAGCCACCGCGCATGACCCACTTTCTCTGCTGGGCTTAGTTCTGCGCACAGACTACCGCTCGAACCAACTCTCTCTCTCGTGTCTATTAGTTGTTCGCCCCCCCATCTCTCTCTCTCTCTCTCTCTCTCCTCCTCTCTCTCTCTCTCTCTCTCTCT
Source organism: Berghia stephanieae (assembly GCF_034508935.2). NCBI lineage: Eukaryota > Metazoa > Mollusca > Gastropoda > Nudibranchia > Aeolidiidae > Berghia > Berghia stephanieae. The sequence goes on along the minus strand of NW_027629549.1, from coordinate 5,709 downwards.
CTCTCTCTCTCTCTCTCTCTATATATATATATATATATACATATATACATAATATAATTATATATATATATATATATCTATATAAATATATATTATATATATTATATATAAATATATATATTATTTAAAATATTTACCACAATGTTGGGCAGTCTACATCAATGTTTCAGGCTTAATTAAGCCTGAAACATTGATGTAGACTGCCCCAAACATTGTGGTAAATATTTTAAATAATAATATCGCTCCATTACTACATGTCGAGCACTTTTCGTACCATATTTGTATCAAACACGATTCAAATATATATTATTATATATATATATATATATATATATATATATTATTCGTTTAGTAATTGTCTCGTTCTCTCTCTCTCTCTCTCCTCTCCTCTCTCTCTCTCTCTCTCTCTCTCTCTCTTCGCAGTCTTTTATAGTTCATCTACCCCTCTTTTCTTTCATTTAGTTATGCCGGACCAAAAAAGAATCAAATGGGAAGAAGAAGAGGGGGGGGGGGTGGGGGGGGGGAGGAGGAGGAGGAGGCGGAGAAAGTAAGGAGGCAAGTGATATTTCAATATTTTCACTTCATAACGGTAATACTAATACAGTCATTGCCGATTAATTTGATGATGAAAAAATGAATGATGCAACTTTGATTAATACCGTGATTAAATGAATGGTTAGAATTTTGGAGGGGGGTATCTGATGATGATGATGATGATGATGATGATGGTGATGAGGTGGAGGGGATGGATGGAGGTTGATGAAAAGGAGGAGATGAGAAGGAGAATTGTATTGATGGTGTTAAATATGGTAATTTACAATTTCTAGCAAGATGATGTTGATGTTGATTGAGAGGTGAGCTTTTTTTAAGAATTAAGATAAATAGACAGAGACGCCAATTTTAAATTTGGCTCACATGAGTTTTCAGACACCACTCGTAGGAATTTCAATGCCGAAATGGAATTTCCGCACACAAGAAAAAGGAATTGGAATGGTAATTTGGCATTGTGTTTACGTTTTGTATAGTTCTAAATAGATAACTGATTAGAATTATACTATGATACATAAACACATTGCCAAATACAACCAAAGTTTCCTTATTTCAAATGAAGTAAAGCACCAAAATCAAATGGTTAGAGATTGTAGTACTGGTGGTAGTGAGGATGATGGGTGTTGGTGGTTGTAGAAATAGTGGTAGTGATGATGAAGATGTGATAGTGGTTGTTGTAGTAGTAGTAGTGTTAGTAATGATGATGTGGTGGTGGTTGTAGTAGCAGTGGTAGTGATGATGATGTGGTGTGGTGGTTGTGATGAAGATGAGGTGGTGGTTGTAGTAGTGGTGGTAGTGATGATGTGGTAGTGATGATGATGTGGTAGCTGTTGTAGTAGTATTAGTGGTAGTGATGATGATGTGGTGGTTGTAGTAGTAGTGTAGTGATGATGTGGTGGTAGTGGTTGTAGTAGTAGTGTTAGTAATGATGTGGTGGTAGTGGTTGTAGTAGTAGTTGTAATGATGATGTGGTGTGGTGCTTGTAGTAGTAGTGTAATGATGATGTGGTGGTGATGGTTGTAGTAGTAGTGGTAATGATGTGGTGGTGGTGGTTGTAGTAGTAGTGGTAGTGATGATGTGGTGGTGGTGGTTGTAGTAGTAGTGGTAGTGATGCTGATGTGCTAGTGGTGGTTCTAATAGTAGTGGTAGTTGCAGTGATGTTGATGTAGTGGTGGTGGTTGTTGCAGTAGTAGTGTAGTGATGATGTGGTGGTGGTGGTTGTAGTAGTAGTGGTAATGATGATATGGTGGTGGTGGTGGTTGTGGTTGTAGTAGTAGTGGTAGTGATGATGTGGTGTTGGTGGTAGTTGTAGTAATAGTGGTAGTGATGATGATGTGGTGGTGGTGATTGTAGTAGTAGTGGTAGTGATGTTGATGTGGCGGTGGTGGGGTAGTAGTACTGCCGTGATATGAGAAAAAGACGCATAACGGGAAAACCTACTTTTTCAGGAAACGCAAAAAACCGTTTTACTTAATAACATTGCAACTATTGGCTCGAATCTAAAAGAATTAATAGGTAATTAAAGAATATTTTTTTTGTTATTTTATTCATGGAACTTGAAAACTAAAATATTTGTATTAACTGTGTAATTCACCAAAAGACCTTTTGCCAAATCCATGATTGAAAATTGATTGACACATGTCTTTGACAGACAGACGCAAAAATATTATGCGTCCATCGCACTTTCGGATGTGTATCCAGTGTGTGACAAACGGACGCATATTGTTTTTGCGTCTGTTTGTCATAGACATGGCTAGTTTAGCGGTAATGTGCATAATGATATACAGTGTCATGTGAGGACGCATATCGCCCATTGTTAAGCTATAAATAAGCAAAAACACCATAATCACGGGTCCCTTGAATAATCGGAAGAAACCAATCAAAAACATATAGGATATCAAGCTGAACATGCTTTATTATTTCAGAACAATGGCACCAGTCATGTAAATTTTCATAATAGTTTCATTTGCAGTGATTTGATTAGCATTATTTGTATAACTAATACTAACTCTCTTTCTCTCCCTCTTTCGTTATAGTTCACTAACATGGAGTTTGCCTTTGTAATCCTCGCTAATATTATCACATACATATTATACATTCCATCTCTTCTATTTAGATAATGAATTGAATCATTACTTAGGCGTAAACGTTGCGTGCTCGTACACATTGTTTGGAAGAGCAACGTTTCCAACTAGTCAGTGAATGATGAAGGGACATTCACTTGTAGGATTTGCAAAGAATTTTACTCGTGGAGCTGGTTGGTAGGTCTATCCAGTACTTTCGTCTATTGGGGCGGAGGGGGGGAGGGGGAGGGGGGCGTCAAACCCACAAGTTGTTTCACGATCTCATCCTTCTTGTAAATCCTACACCCCTGGTTTTGTACGAAACTTTGGCGTACAAACAAATCCGCGTTTCAGAATGTCACATTCGTTGAAGGTATCTTCTTCAAAGCTATTTTGAAGAAGAGTGTCTTTGGTGACCCTCGCCTGAATTCAGCACAAACAATCTTAGCTAGGTAGGGACGATTGTAAGCTTTGCTCAACAGATAACTACTGACTCCAGAATCCCAGTTGGCAAAGTCATTAAACCCTCAACGGCATTGTCTGGCAGCCTGCTTCTACGACACATTCTTCAAATTCATTGAGATCAAAGATTTTGCCGTCCTTTCCGCCTCAGAACTCTTTGGATTCCGGCATGGGTGGAATCAGCTGCCATAAAAGTATGACCAGGCTCTAAATAGTTGATTGTGATGGTGCTTGCTTTTGTAGTAGTCTAATCATACAAGATGAAGTAACATAGTATAAAAGGGTATACTTTATAATTTGGGCGCTACAGTTATCCAGTCAGAGTGTCACAGATTCGGCCATCACGCTTATATATTAAGTAAGAAGCTGATGCAAGGTCTTCATCTTTTCGTCCTAAAATTGATTCATTCCATATCACGGCAATGTCCTTTTCACTTTTTTTGCAGTCCACTGGTGCAAATGTCTCTTTGAATAAGACCAATCTGCTTGTGAACATGGTTCTGTTAAACTGATTCATTCTCGGCAGCAAAATCGCTTTTTGCAGATCAGCGGCAAACACTGGATGGGCTGTGTTGGCGTTTTCGTTCTTGTCTGGATCCTGTTGATACCTCTCTAGCATTTCTGTATCGTGTCCGATGGATGATTTTATCGGCACACGTTCACACCTTTCTTCACAGTTGCATAGTTGTTTGTGCAACAAGAAGGACTTACATTTTTCACATTCTTCTTGAAAAAGGCTTGTGAGATGTTAAGTTCTTTAAATGCAGAATAGTAGAGTTTTCTTTGATATGGATTTTCCATTGACTGCGCAAAAGTTTTCGTGCATATCATTGATGATCAGATCAGATGGTAAATATCTCCTGAAAAGCGCGTGTTCACGTCTATAATGAAAAATGCTTGTTTTATATTTCTCTATTGTTCATGGATAATGCTGTGGTCAATCTTGTGCCAGGGACTATGACGTCCACGATTGTCAACTAGGGTACTTCTATGACATTGTTTTCGTTAACCCAACACCCTTGAAAGCGCTCCTTATCAGTTTGCCATTATTAGCTTTGAATCCGAGAGTAGTAAAGAAGAGCTTTTTGCACACAGGATGGAAGACTCCATCTTCCTGTTTCATTGTATATTTGCATGTACATGACTAGGCAATTTTTCCCCCTTGGAAAGAATGCCTTCGCACTGATCTCTGCCTTCGTTTTCTTACCCAAGTCCGTACAAATTTGCGCTGGTCCTTCCAATCCTCTCCCCAAAACATCTGTTAAGCTCCCGTCGCTGGTACTCCAAGAATCTGTCACGGCATTTTTTGGAGCAGGTGGCGCAAAAACCTTTCCAAGACCGAATGCTTTTCTCTCATTCGCAAAAGCTTGTGTATTTCCTATCTGCTTTTTGTATCCGCGTCTTGTGCTTTCTCTTTTTTGTTTGAGTAAAATTGTCTCTATCTCTAGATCTGGTGTAGTCATTGTTTCACTCTGCTATCGTGGTCTCTGTAATCGATGACACACCTGGAACATGCTCTCCTTCAGATATTTCTCCTTAACCGGTAAAGGATCCGGCGTGGCAGTTTCGACAAATACTCTTCCTCTTCGCAAATGGAACTCTAGGGGCAGTGGTTTCGGCGACATATTTAGAAGCAATTTCCCAAATACATTTCAAATTCTGAGTCACTATCTAAATTTTGTTTCTCAATGGTAAATTCAACAAAAAATCCATATCGTTTGCATCTGCTTCTTTAATCTCAACAGCCAGTTTACGTGCTTCTACTGCAGTTTTTTTTATCGGTGTTTAGGTAAACCTATCTAGCTCGTCTCCTCCGTTTTTCTTGTTGTCCGTGGTTTCTTTAAATCTTTTCCTCTCTGCTTTTATGACACTCATACATCATGTAATTCCTCCTGAAGAGGTTTCACTATTGATCTGAGCTAGCTGTTTCAATGGAATGTCAAAATCTGAATCACCGGAGTCTGATTTCATGATTTTATTTTAAACGGGTGGCTGAGGTGGGGGTACCGGTGGCCTTTTTAGGGGTTTCGATCATATCTGATGAAAGAATATAAATTGGATATTCAAAAATTGAACCGGAGTGGACTTATTCATTAAAATAATCTTTATCATAAAGTAACGTTTTATGATAGATATTGAGTTACATTGCTTGCCTTTCCCCAAAAAAATTGAAAAGGTTTTATTTAGGGCTAATTGGATGCATAGCTAGGACTATTTCTCAGTAGTTAAGGTTTTTCCTTTTTAAACAAAGGGACCGAGTCCCACCAGTCCGGGTTGGTTTTCAGGCCCGTTGGTTTTTGTCCAGTCCGATCCCAAGCAAGGGGGGGGGGGGGGGGTGCGCAGTGGCCCTTTTTGTAGAAATGGGAGAGGTTTTGGGGGGGGTGTTCATTTTCCCCCAAAAGAAGGGGGTTTTACCGAAGAATTCAAAAAACCCACAAATTACAGGGGGAGTTTTTTTTCTATTTAAAATAATTTTTAAATTTTTAATAAATCAGAAGGAGGGGGGGGGAGGTTTTGCGAAAATTCCGAAATTAAAAGGATGGGGGGGGGGGGGGGGGGGGGGTCTATTTTTATACACTAGAAATACTACTACAATACTACTACTACTACTACAATCCTACTACTACTACTACAA
>NW_027629548.1:0-15854 GCF_034508935.2 Berghia stephanieae | reverse complement strand
TTTGGAATGTGTTTTACTTGCTTTATCCTCCCTCTGGCTGATCCTTGACTGGGGGGGGAAATATTTAAAATTTTAAATTTGGGATTTTTATCATTTTAAGGAGATGGCAATTTTTTCCTTAGAAATCATCTCTTGCTATGCACTGATATATTTTTTTTTTTTAGAAATGTAAGGGGTTTGTAAAAAATTTGAGTGTTTTCCCTCTTAGGGGGATCCTGTCTGGAAGGGGATTTTCCCGGGGTTGATCCCAAAATAAAAAACATTGAGTGCTTTTGGGAATTTCTACTTTGTTCCGTTTTGAGCCATTCCAGTCCTACTTGTTCTCGGGTGCTTTCATTGTAACTCTGAATTTTTTTTTTTTGACATCCCGTTGTCTTCCTTTTCACAGGCACTGATGGGACCTAAATGTGTTGCAAGCGCGTAAAACCCTTAAAACAAAACAAAACTTTTTTTTTGGCGTCATAGATATAATTTAAATTTTGACGCGGTGGGTCATTTTTATCTGGTTTGAAAAATTCTTCTTTCTGAGGTATATTATATCATCTATGGTTTAAGCCAAAGTGCCATTTTAGCAGGTCTCAAACTGAAAGTGGGTATGGGCTTTATTTAACATTGTTTGACGGGATAAAAATTTTTTTTTGGGGTTTAGAGAGTTTTTCAGAAACAGCAACAAGGGGCCCAAATTAAAAACGTGGATTATAAAACCTGAAAATAAATACACATGGGTTTATTAGCCATATTTAGTAATTATTTTCAGATTATTCTATGTGTTTCCCAAATATTTAAAAATCATGGAAAAGTCTTGCTGATAATGTTCATAAATAATATTGTAATTGTGACAATATTGATTGATTACTATACTATTATCAAGAAATCGCCTGAAAATTTATTTGCTATTTGTTTTTTTTTTTTTTCCCCTTTATTTAGGTTTTTAAAAACTCAGTTTAATTGAGTCCAAAGGGATTTTTAAGAGGAAAAAATAATTTATATCTAGCACCGTCTAGCCTTGTTCTTACCTTTATTTCCTGTCTCTCTAAATTCATTTAGGACTATTTTTTTACTGAAAATTTTTTATGTATTTAATAAATGAAAAGGAAAAAATATCGGCTCCCGAATTGTTGTCACCAAACTTCTTTTCCCCGTTTAACCTTTTCCGTACCGCCATTTTCCGGTTTTCCCCCAAAAAGTCACACCCAACCCATACAAAAATTTGATTTTTTCACTCAAACACAAAAAATTTTTAGTTCTTGCTCTAATTTGTTTTTTGGGGGGGTTTTTTGGGGTTTTTTTTTTTTTTGCTAAACGAGCTCTTGAACACAGTGTTAATATACTTTAACTATAGCAAACATTTTTTTTCAAATTTTTATGATGTACAAAAAAATTAGAATGACAAAAATGTTGGCTGCATCGTAACAAACGTACCCCATTTTTTTATATGGGTGGTTTAAAGGGGGAGTTAAAAAATCCACTACCCTGGGGGGTTCCCGGCCTCCCCTAGTAGGCAGGGGGGCACTTACTGTGTCTTTTATCCCCCCATATCTGTTTTCCAACTTGGGTTTCTGTCTTTGTCTTTGGGAAAGAGATTGTTTGTGTCCTGGACCCCCGCCCCGGGTACCCCGGCTGAGAGGGAAACGGTCAAATTTTATAGTTAGTTTTGGAGATGATATTTTTTTCCCTGTAAAACATCAATCTTCTGTTATGCACTGTATTAAGTTTTGTTTACGTATTTATATGATTTGTAATTATATGAGTGTACTCCTCTTAGGGGGGACCTGTGCTTTTGTGTATGGATGAGACGTTTAGGTGATCTCAGGACTAATTACTTTGTACTTGTGCTCTTGGAAATACATCCGTTTTCTATTTGAACAATCCCTTTGTCTTCTCCTTTTCTTAGGTGTTTTATTGTAATTCTAGAAATGGTTACTATCCCATTTTTCTTCCTTTTTACTGGCGCTTACTGGGTGGGCTTTCAACTCCCATAGTGGGCAGGGAGGTATTTGCTGGGTCTTCCATACCCTATTTCTGTTTTCAATTACTTTCTGTATTTGTCTTGGAATGAGTTACTTAGTCTTGTCCGATCCTTACCGGAGTTCTTTACTGGCGCTGATATGACCTAAATGTGTTGCTCGCGCCGTAAACCCCTTAAAAACAAAAACAATTACTGGCGGTGTATGGCCTTAGTTTGTTGCAAGTGACAGTAAAACCCTTCAAAACACAAAAACATAATATAAAACAAAAAATAAGGTTGAGATGATGCAAAGACGGGCTTGCCCCACTGGCGGTTGGTCTGTTGAGGAAGTTGCTTGTACCGCCCTATATTTTCCAAATTTAGCAGATACTGCTTTTATCATTAATTTTAGCATTGCTGCTTTTCGTTGCATTAGCGACATCTCTCCTGACGAGACGCGATAGCTATCTACTGTTACGAAGGTTGTGCGACATCCAGACGGCTCTCTTTTTCTTGTTGCCCACGACAGCACGTTAATGTGCTACAATGTGGTGAGGAGTATGGGCGCTCTGCTGATCCAAACAGAAAGACCGCCTTATTATTTTATATAATAATACTTCTTTTCTTCTGTTTTAAAATACGATTAGCCCACACATCTATAATGCTCTTATGCTAAAATAATTAGGCAGGCCGGCAAATCTAGTTTTGGGACACCTTGGGGCCTGACTTGGGAGAAATCAAAACCATATCAGTTTCATCGTTGGATGAACAAGTTTGTTGTTATCATGACATACGGATGAAGAAAATAACAATAAATATAAATTTTATTGATATTCATTTTTGCTTAAATTGTATTTGATAATCAATATAACATTACACAATCATTCACCGAGTAGGCCCATGATGCCATAAATAAGAATCCCAGTCCGAGACTCCACAGGCATTTCAACTTGTTAGGATTTATTGTCTTTTGAGTAGATATGTGGGCATTGAGGCTGGATTTTTATTCATCTTTAAATTGTGATCCTCTTATACCGCGTGATATTCAAAGTAAGAAATTTTATATGTCCGTTTAAGTGTGATGTCATTGAGATTTTTGTAAATGACATTCACAAATCTCAATGCACCTACATGTGCACAAAATATACTATAGATAGGATCATGGACAAATTCAGAGATCGGAGTGACTAGCAATTTTGCCTTTGAGTAGAGGACAGGTCCGTACAAATGGCTGTTTTACATATGCCAATCGTAGATAACAATTACCTGGTGAGTACACCTCTTTAAACTTACAAACCACAAATGCCCTCCTTTACAAACATATAATATACCACATTTTAAAAAATAAACCACTAGAACATTGATGAGCCAATGTCCATTCAGTGTGCTCAAGGACTTTAAAAGTGGTCCAAACAAATTGGACATGTGAGACAGGACATGATGCTATTGGGCGACATGAATTTTTCTCGACTCAGACAGCACTGTACCCGACCAGGTACTCAATTTACACCGAGTACGGTGAGAGGATGTGTTTTCGATTTCATGCCGCCTTAATTAAAACAGCCAGCAACGCCCCTGAGCTGCCTGTTTCGTTTTCGGCGATCTTGACAGAAGGACACCGCGGTGAACCCATGCTTATCACCTTCAATGGCACTTTGGCAGAACAAAAGAAACACACTATATCGTTCAAATTGCACAAATTCCATGCTCAAGCAGTGCACTGTCATGAACAGTCGCTTTTCCATTCAACAATTAGATTTGAAACAGCCTGCATGCGGATGTAGTTTGCTTCTGAAACCTTAAACAGTTCAGAGTAGACAGAATCGCTTCGGTGCAACTCCAAAACACCGAACATGCGCATCAAGTCGGGACAATACACCCAAGGTGGTTAGCACATATGCAGAAGAAGTCACAAAAAGCGTGCCCAGAATCCTAGAATGCAGGAAATCGGATGGTCATGGGGTGATTTGAAATTATTCACCCAGCTCGTGCTGGAATTGGCATGAATTCGGTGATGGACTGCTCTGTCGTCACTCTGGAAATACCCATATTAAACATTTGGCACAAAAACTCGTCCTTCAAATATCGATCTTGCGAAGTCCCAGGTTTGAAAGTTTTTGCCAAATGAGGGCATTTAAATCGATCATATTTGAAGGACGAGTTTTCTGGCCAAATTTTTAAATATGGGTTATTTCCAGAGTACGACAGTGCACTGTTATCCAATAATATGGTGGATATCCCATATTTTTGGTTAATAAATCTTAATAACAACAGAGTTTTGTTTTTGGGTGGGGTGCCTCCTCGCCTCCCCACTGTGGGCAGGGAGGCACTTGCTGTGTCTTCTATCCTTTTACATATCTGTCATCCAAACTCACTCTGTCTGGTTGGGGATCCTGACTCCCAAAGCGGACAGGGGGTCTTACTGTGTCTGTCTATCCCCTATGTGGCTGCGTCCGACATGTTCCTTTCAGTCTTTGTCTTTGGAATGAGATTACTTGTATTGTCCGGGCCCCGGCTGGGAGGAAAAACAGTCAAATGATAGTTATTGTTTTGAGTGATGATATTTGTTTCCGTGTCATTCATCTCTCTGTTATGTATTATATTTTTTGTTTTATTATGTATAAGGTAAGCATTGTGTGTATTCCTTCTTTGTTTGGATTTAGTGCTTGTGTCGGATGAGACTTATACTTATAGGTGATCTCAAGCTAAGTATATTGGTGGTAGCTCTTGGAATCTACATCTGATCTATTTGTTCCCAGTTACCTATGTTTACTTTTTCTTGGGGGCTTTAATTGTAATTTCTATAACCTTTTTACGATCCCAATTTCTTCCTTTTTACTGGCGCTGATAAATAACCTAATGTGTTGCAAGCGCGTTAAAACCCTTAAGAACAAAACAGAGTTTGGTTTTGTTTTTGTTTTCTTTTTAAGAGGTATGCGGCCATGACCCAGACTATCTAGGATTCTGTAGAATGGAATGAATGTTGCAATTGCTTGCTTCCTTTTTAGATACGGATACTGGCAGGAGTAAAGTACTTTCCAACATTACTACTTTTGTATCTTGAAATCTGTTATGCCTTGTAATATTTTTAGTATATATATATATATATATAGATATATATATATATATTAGTTATATATATATATATGTATATATATGATTGGAATCTCACTGTCCCTATTTTGAAACTAATTCCCCTGGGTCTTCACTTTTTCTTGGGTACCAACTTGAATTGTAATTCTAGAACGTTTTATTTCCATTTTCTTCCTTTTTAGTCGGGCCTATCTGGCCTAAATGTGTGCAAGCCCGTAAAACCCTTAAAACATATAACAACCTTCTATGTGGCTTTGCAGCCGGTAGTGTGGCTATGTGTTTAATCTTGTTGTATGAACACGGACTAGGTGGTTTTGTAGAATGTGCAAATATAGCCCTACCCATCTTCACGGAAATCTAGTCACCCGTTTTGCCTGGAAGCTCTCTAGACCCTTACCTAAAACAAAACTGATAACAATATGAATTAAAACATGCAATGTTGTCACAGCGAGGAAAATTTTACAAGTTTTTATCCAGAGGCAAAGCGTGGAATTCTTTTTCATGTTATGCGGCGAATGGCAATACTATTAATAGATTGCCACAACCAGAAACCAGAGTGAGCGTCAAATTTCATAATTATGCCAATTTTAATTATGCACCTCTGGTATTAATTTGAAACGCGGTACCTTTAAAAAGTTATGCTGCTACAAAACTTACATGGATCTGGTATTACAGAAGTTTAGATTTAGTATAAAATGACATTTCACATTATTATATTCAAAGCACTCCTCCCCTCGCAGTGAAATAATTCAGAATGAGCAAAACATGAGCCGTGCATGATGGGTGAGCATTGGGTTTCGTGATTGTCTTGTGCGACGTGTATAGTTGTCTTGCTGACAGTTGGTCGGGGATTATATCTTATTGTGAAGGCATTTATCCTGCCCTATCGAAGACGGGCGTAAAATTTGGATGACCCCCCCCCCCGCTCACCGTTTTTTTGTTTTACACAGGGCCCCATATTATAGCAGGCCTGTTTTACATCAAATTGCCAGTGTCTGTGTAAAAATAACCATAAAACATGAAAACTAAGGGCTGATGGTTGTCCATAACTGACATGTCGCTGTCACCAGGAAGAGTTTCATTCTTCAAAGCTGTGAGCTTTTTTTTAAAAAAACACTGTTAAGAAAAAATAATACTATTTAAATGATATTATTGTAACACTATTTGAAACAACCCAAAAGTATTTGCTAAACTCTAGCCACTGAATGCAACTTTCTTGTGACCCAAAGATTTTAAAGTTTGAGGCATATTTTTATTGCAAAACGATGATCAAACGGCATTGTGAGGAAAAACTGTTGGTCTATCTGATCGGTATTCAAAATCGTAAGCCAGTTGAAATAGTAAGCGCAGAAAATGTAAAACGGACCCCTTTCGGGATGTTTTCAGTAGGTACTAATTGAACCCCATTTTGACACCGGTATGTCTCACATTTGATCAGCGGGTTTGGTGGTTTGGTCCCTACTTATATCTTTCTCCCCCCCTTTTTTACCCCCCCCCCCCCCCCCCCCCCCCCCCCTCCCCCCCCCCCCAATATATTTTTTTCTTTTTTTCCCCCCCCCCACCATTTTTTTTTTGGCAATCCTCATTTTCTAACTTTCTTTGCCACTTTGTAGTGCTGGTGTCGGTTTGAAACGATCAATATCGAGCGGCGTTTTCGATGAGAGTCTCTAAAATCCGAGTCGGTTTCGGGCGGGTCAGTGGACGTCATCGTGCAGTTATTCGTTGAAAAAAAAAAACACGAGTAACTCGTTTGCCACAGGAAACATCACTACCACTCCCTCTCTTATGTCTGTGGCATGGCTTGACTGCAGCTTGTTATGATGGGGGCTGCAGAATGGCCAAGTTCCAAAATTGGTTACTAAGAACACGCTTTTCTATTATTTGCATTTTAAAAAAAAAATCTTTTATTTTAAAAAATGAACAAGATAAGTTTATCCAACTGTAGTCGATTGTTTATGTTCGTTAATCAAAACAATGAAGTATTCAGAGGAGTCGTATGCTGTGGTTGTTTGGCTATCTTGGGGTTATTGACTACTTGGGCAGAAGAAAATCTGGCTGTCTGGCAGCCTTGATTATGATGTTCGTCGCTCACAACACATACACACACACACACACACACACAGATAGACCACACACACACGCCCATCAAACAATTGTTGATAGTGAAGGGTGAGACCCCCCCCCCCATCCCACCACCATCATCCGCTGTCTCCTTAACATTTCATATTTATGTCCGCGCCAAAGTTGTCGGCCGCCCACCTCCCATAATTTGTCACTGGTCGTCATCGCTTTTGTGTGTGCGGGAAGGTGTGCATTTCATTTCATTATTTGAAAAATAAATGACAAGAATGTGTGTTTTTATTAGGTAGGTAGATAATAATGATATTTAGAGTTGCACACCAGACACACACGAGTGCCGGACACGATGATAAACGGGTGAGACGACAATGGCTGACGATGATGATGATGATGATGATTTCGTGTTTCTGTTTAAAAATTGAAATACTTTAGCAGGTTCCACCCCCACCCCCACACGGATAGACCGGACCCGAAGATGAGGATTGTGGATTTGACTGGCTGTTTAGGCTGTGATGAGGATGTTGATAATGATGACGATGGCGCAGATGGAGATTGTTGTTCGTCGCTCAGTGGTTACGGTGTCTCTTGTCACAAAAACAAGCCCTTGTCAATGGCCGGATGGAGTGTCAGTGATTGTTAAAATTGTGATCCAGACGTATAAGTCCGTTGTGTAGGCACTTGACTCAGGTGTGAATGTATTCTTATCTTATAAGCAGTGGAGGGTATTGTAAAGAGCTTAATACAAAAAGACTCAAACAGCGATCGGTAGCCTACTGTACGAAAGGATGTATGGTCGATAAGGCGTGCGGAGGAATAAATTAAAGTTAAATAATGTGAAAGTTCAGTGAGCATGGTAAATCCTTGAAATGCGCTTTTAAACTAATACCAACCTGCTAGACAACTCCGATTCCAATATAAACGACTGATTAATATTCCCATTTATAAACTATAGTTAGCTGAAAATCTTTTCTTTGTCGGACTCCAATAAGTATGGAACGTAATTAGACAAAGAAATCAAAGGGACTTTTAGGAGCACTGATTGATTTTAGGATTGATTATTACATTGAATGTGTTGATATTTATTTTTTCATTATTATTAGGGTGGTGGTGGGGTGGTGGTGGTGATGCCCCCCCCCCCCCCCCCCCCCCCCGTTAATGATGATCCCGCTGATTTGATGGTGATGATAAATAAAATAAACATAATTCCATTTATTCTTCATACGGGCAGATTAGTCTTTCGGGTCTATTCTAAGGAAGATGGAATAACCAGCGATAGCCGCAGTGCCAAAGCCCCCCCCACCGCACATTTAGTTAGGACAAGGTGATTGCTCAAGTCATCTGCAGCGGGTGATCGAACTCGGTACCTTTCGAGGTGCAAACCAAAGACCGTACGATGCCCCTGATGATGATGATGATGTATGATGAGGATGAATGATGAGATGATGTATGATGATGTGATGTGTTGTGATGGGAACTAACATAGATTACACAGGCATCTAAAATTGAACACATTTCCATATATCAAAGCTAATGTTTTACTTTAAAAAAATTGAGCTTACATATCCATAAATGTGATCAAAGCGCATTTGTAAAGGCGGTCCCGGTCAAAGCACATTTAATATGTAGGACGGGACTGCCGCCTGTTAGGCGATATTACAATTTTTGACAAAGACCACGCTGTTACGCCAGGTTATCATTTGACACCTGAGTACGTGTAGAGAATGTGAGTAACGAGCTTGTCCAAGACTCAACTAAGCACCGAGCGCGAGCTCGAACCCAGGACTTTCCGATCCCAAAGGGGTGTCATACCACTAGACCATTCGAATGCACGAGACACTGGTCGATAGAGTACTACCTATAGTTACGTCATGACTAGACAATAGCCGCACTACTGTAGGAGTGTTCATTGATAGAGGGCATGCGTGTGAGTCATAGAATAGCCTTAGTGTGTGTGTGTGTGTGTGTTTGGTGTGTGTATGTGTGTGTGTGTGTGTGTGATAGTCAAACTTTAGTTAGGTTTATGATGTCTTGTCACACTCGCGTTGATACACTATACGAATTTCCCTGCCACTGCCACCAGACACATAACATCTGACAAGGAGTTGAGGGCTGTGGAAGAACCACAGACTACCGTGTGCAAAACGTTGGGCGATTGGTATCGGATGGCTAACTGTGATCGTTTGAATTTGAAATGATTCGAAACAATCGTTAGACCCCTCCGCTCGCTTCGAATCTGATGGTCTCAAGCTCGTTCACGTGTCAAGATCGTCTCTAGCTCTCAACCCGCCTGATCGTGGGGCTTTACATGATCGAGTGATCGTTTTTACAACTCGCTCTTCCGGCATTGGGATCGAGACTGACTCGTGGCTTGGCGCTCGGTCGTCGATCGAGTAAAAAGCGGTCAAATAACCCAACACTACCACTTTGTCCTTCCCCTTCCGCTAGCTCTTCATTTTTAGTCCGTAGCCTTTCCTCTTCCATTTCCTCTTCAGCCTGAGCCGGAGCCACATCGTCTTATGGTTAACCAATGAGCGAAGGCTCGACAATCAACGAAATCGTGCCATCGTTGTTTCTAAGCCTATTTCCGCCTGGTAAATAATTTTGTTTGAATTAAGTATTTTTATTACTCACTTTCATGTTAATTTAAATTGTTAGAAACGTGCGAGGATATCCTAACCTTTGCTTATGTTTGCAGATGTGGATAGTGGAGTGATAATCACTTTTCATAATGAAGCTCAATCCAGCGCCATCTTTATTCTACAGCCTATTACAGCCTGGTATATAATGTGGTTAGATCAAGTGATTTCTCGATCACTATCATGATGATTTAATATGTTCTAAAAAGAATGACAACGTGCAGATATCCCCGCTCACCTAGGGGCCGGCTATTGTGAGAGGTAAACCGTGGAGTGGACTAATCTAGGCCACTGTGATAACTCCAGTCCAGGTGGCCGCGATAGGCTCATGTAAGGTGAAACTGTTTTTTTTTTTTCTGGAACTTTATTTTTGACCCTTTACTGTTTTGGTCACCATGGCGTTATTCGTTAACCTATGTGACTAACTTTGGCTTAGGTTCATTATAAAGGGCACAAACCCAGCTTTCTAAAACGGTGTATTTCATTTTAATTGTCTGATTGTATTTCGCAGAAGCTTCTGTAATAAAAAATTTATAAATTTTGAATTAAATGAACTTTTTAAATTATGGATACATTTTACTTATACTTATACTCGATAGACAATTAATTGATTAAAGAATATCTATGCCAAATTCATCAAAATTTGATACACTCGCTCATTTTTTATTTTTCCCGCCATAACCCACTTTTTAGGTCAAAAACCTCATATTTTTTTCCATTTTCATGTAACCTTAATTTTTCCCATACTTTCCATCCTTGAAAATGTTTTTATATAAAAAAAAAGCTTTTTTTCTGACCTTTAAAAGGATACCTAACACTTGCCATTTTTTTTTTTTGAAAAAAAAATTACTGAAATAAATTTAAGGGGGCCATGTTGACTCCCAAAACCCTCAAAATTTCCCGATCGCCCGAGATGCTGGTTTTGAGGCACGGTGAGATACAGATTTCTCTGTAAAATTGACAAAAATTTCAATAGAAAAATAAATAACTCGGGGAACCGTGGTCGTAAAAAAAATTTTTAAAGGTTTTAAATTTTGTTTTTTCAAGTCCCTTCCCTGACTGGTAAAATTCAAGATATTTTGATTTTAAAAAATTTTATCAAAGTGCCAAATAACCTTCATTAGATTCTCAAAATTTTGGGGCCCAAAAAAATAACTCGATCCCGATCACTTTTATAAAGGGGGCCCTTTATTTGCTTTTGGGGTTTTTACTAGAAAAAAAACTCGGGGCCCCCCCCCCCCCCCCTTATTTTTTGGGAGGGGGGGGAACAAATTTTTTAAAAAAAAATATTTTTGGGGGTATGGATGGGGAGGGGGAAAATTTTTTTTAAAATTTTCTCCCCCCCTCCCAACCCCCCAATATTAAAAGATTTTTAAAAAAGTTTTCCCCCCCCAAACCCCCCAAAAATTTTTTGGGTCCCGGGGGATTGCGGTAGTACCCCACCGCTTTTTGTTGTAGAGGCAGTGGTGGGATACATATTAAACCCGTCGGCAAGCTAATACTGAATACTGACGGGTTAACTTGTTTTGACTTTGTGACATGAAACTTACATTTCCGGGTTTTAACACCATGTGGATTTCAAAAAATTTCCCCCAAAACTAAGATTTTGGGGGGGGGGGAAGGATTTTGCTGGAACGAATTTCATGGATGCGGTTTCACAGCTTCGGCTTTGAAATTTTAAATTTTTCGCCTTTAAATTTTTTTTAAAAATGTTTAAAAATTTTAAATCCCCGTGCCGCCCCTTTATCTGTACTGAAAAATCAGGAAAAAAAATCTTGGAACTCATTTCTCCCCAAAAAAACGGCTAGCCTCCCGTAGCTGATGGGTTACAGTTGAGGTCGATGCAAAAAATGGACAGGGAATTTTCCCCCCAAAATTTTTAAGCTTCGTTTTTTTTGGGTGTTGACTACGGATTTTATCATCTCGACTGCACCGGGATTTGGGTCTTGTCCCTTTGCATTTGCAGGGGAGGTGCTCTACCCAAAAGAGCTATTTTGGGGGGCCCAGATCAGAGGTGAATAACGGGCGATTTTTTGGGAGTCCCTGGGTTTTGAATGACAGCCTTACTTCACTTCTTAGTCCAGTCTTTTATTCTTAGTTTTTTTAATCTTAGGAAACGGCACCACCTTTAAATTTTTTATTATTATAAGGTGGCATTTTTATGCCCTCCATTGGCGGTGATGGTAAAAATTTAAAGAAAAAAGTTGCTGCTACGTCCCTGGGGTTTAAAAGTTTTAGATTGTAGTTTAGCAGCTGCTTAGTGATTAACCCATGTACGTTTATACAATGACAGTAAATTTAAAAAATAATAATTTTTAAAAAAACAAAAGTAAAAAGGTTTTTAAAAAGCAAATAAAAACAAAATAAATTAAACAAATAAAATGTCTACAAGGGGGAAAGAACCCGGGGACTTTCAAGTCTGACAGCTTGTCCATGCGCAAGGGGGGCCCCCTGGATGTTCTCAATTTAATGTCTTTCTAAAAATTTATTTTACCTTTAATGCAACTTTTCTGGTTTTATATTTCCATTTTTTAAAAATTTTATTATTGTTATTTTATAAAATTTAAAAAAATCCCACGATGTCAAAAATATAACTTTCACCATGTCCAAATACAGAAACACAATATCGTGATGAAATTGGGTGGGATGGGATTTGGGGAACGGAGGTACAAAAAAAAGATTGTTAAGATACACCGTCAGCGGAGGTGCATAAAAACACTACGTTATAACGATTAAGTTAAAGCAGTAGGATATCTTATTTTAGACTAAGACTAATTGAAAACCCCCGGAAAATGCTTTTTAAAACAATTGCGGTCTGTTCTTGCTGTGATGAGTATTAGAGGCTGCTAATGAATTTCTGTGATAATATTTTCTTTCACTTTTCTGAGCATGAACAGATTTATGTGGGCTTCTTACTTTGGGATAGGATAGAATTAAAAATTTATTTTTTTCGGTATGAGGGCAAAAAAGGCCCCCATATACAAGTATGGGGTTTAAAATGTGAATTATGACCCCAAATTTTTTTCTAGTTCCAGCCCCCAATGTCATGCTTTTTAAAAAAGGGGTTTAAGTTTCCATATTTTCTGTGCATTTTTGCAATCATAAAAAAGTATGGAAAAAGGGAAATTATGCATTGTCTTTATTTTTTTGTCTTGCTGAGGCTGTCCCCTTTTTTTTTAACAAGATCGAATTAGTATTTTCCCTTTTTTGGGTTTAAAAGGATGGAAGTCCCATCATAAACGGTTACCTATTTAGATTTAGCAATCCCTTTTCCCATGACTCAAAATACTGTTTGGGTCGTGTTGTATTGTGCATTAGAACACTGTAAGAAATACAAAATTTTGAAATTGAAATATCGAACAAATCCTTGAAATTTCAATCATTTTTGCCATAGCTCAAAGCAAACCAATGTGCTTACATCCTTGTATAAGACGGCAGTTTTCATGGCAGACTAGCTGGGGAATAAAAGTAGCTAAAATTTTGTGGAGGGGGTTTTTTTCCCGTGTTTCCCCTGTTTTTATTTGTGATTACTTTCTGTTGTCTGATCCACATGACCTTTCAAAATTCTGATTTAGGTTTAATAGCTGGTGACTCTAAATATTTTATGTAGGCAATGGAAATCTAGATTTTTTTTTTTTTTTTTTAAATTTGAAATCCAAAAACCAGTTTCAGCAATGTGCAAAGCATGATAAAAACTTTGGTCCGGTTTCTAAAAATTTATTTTTGATTCCTTTGCTGACTTTGTATCGTTTTTGTTTTGGTTTTTTAGAAATGAAAAAAGAAAGTGGTAATGAGTGAATTATTTTTTTTTTTTTAAAAAATTTTACCCCGATTTTTTAACTGAAAACCAGTGGGGGGGTTATGATTATAATCAAGGTTTTCCGTCTATGGCTTACATGTTACAATCATTTTTAAAAAGGGTTTTTACTGATGTTTTGAGTAAAATGATTTTTTAAAGGGAAATGATGTTATCGGGGGGCCGTGTTTCTGAAAATATGTTGTTTCCATGTGCTGACTTTGTAAAACATTTCTTTTCCCCTTTGTTACTTAATTTGCCATTTAATTGTAAAATAAATTACCTTTAAAATGTTTTATTGACCTGTAATGATAAAAATTTGGATAGGTACTGTTTTCATTTGATGAAAATTTTTTAACTTCTGAACATGGTAAAATTAAAATATATTGGTTTTTAGGACTTTTTTTTATTAATTTACTGAATAAAAGCTGCAATTATGGGTTTTTTTTATTTTGCAGGTTTCATGAAAAGAGATGTCTGATCTTATTTTTTGGCCAAACGTTGAAAGTAAGTTTTGGCCCAAAATTTTTTTTGCACTGTTTGTTCATGCCAAAATCATAATTTTTGCTTCAAAATTTGCGGTTAATATATTTTTTTTAAAAATGGATTTTGTCCCCCTCTTTCATTTGGGTATTTGGGCAAATTTATTTTTTTTATAATTGTATTTGCTGAAAGAAAAAAGGTTTGTTTATTTTGCCCGCTTTTGGTGTGCCTTTAGCCCGAAGCTCAGGGGGATATAATGTACCAACACACAGAAACTGTAACCTTGAATGTTCATAGTTGTTGATTTAAATTAGTGAGAATTAGGGTTTAATTATAAAGTGATGGCTAAAAACGATTACATGAGCGAGTGATAGTTCGTTCTTTAACAGTGGGAAATATAATCTTTGGTGTCATGGTTTTTTGGGGGTTTTTTTATTTTTTTTATTATTTTTTGTTGTTGTAACTCTTTACTATTTTTAAAATTTTTGTGCACTGATTTGCTTGCTGTTTTAAAAATTTTTCCATTGACCTGGTGTGAAAATTGGGCGACGAGTTGAGGTTTAAAGGGTTGGATGGCAGTCAGTTTTTGATTTCCATTCCATTTTTGTTGAACCAATGGTGCCATTTCTGTTGGAGAATTAGATGGGTTTTTTTTATTTGGGATGTAATATTTGTTGGCCTGGGTTTTATGCAGACACTCACACTCAATCCCGATTTTTTTCTTTTCTGGTTTCCACAATTCCTATTTTCCAGATTTTTTGTTTTCACCAGTTATGACATCTTCATTCTAATAACCCAGTTTGATGGGGTTTTTATTTTTTATTTTTTTTTAATTTTGTTAAACGTGTATCTCTATGTTTATTTCTATACCAAGTTTTGAGTTCCAATATAAGTTTAGTGTCCATCAGTCTTTGATGGTTCTTTTTCACTTAGTTGGGAGTTTTGGGGATGATTTTGGGGGCATTTGTCTGAGAGATTTAAGCGCGGGGGAATAAATTTTTTTTGATCTTTTTTAAAAAATTTAAGTATGAAAACTAAAAAAGCATTGTTTGCGGAGATTGAATACCCTGATATATGTAACCCCGATGAAATTTTTGGGGAGTCACCCGCCCCTTTTTAAGAGGGCTTTTAAAATTTCTTTGGGGAAAAGTTCCCCCTTCCCCGCCCCTTTTCTCTTTTTTTAAAAAAAATAAAATAAAAAAAAAAAGAAAAATTTTAGGGGCCCCCTTTCCCTTTTTTTCCGAGTATTTAGGGTTTCGAAAGGCCAAATATTTTTTCATTTTATATCACAAAAGTAATGTGTTGGGGTTGAAAAACCTGATTTAAAATTTTTGAATTTTTTTACTTTTTCTTTTTTTTTACTTTTTTATATTGTTTCTTTTTTGGTCTAAAAAGTAAAAAACACTTTAAAACCCCGTAACATTAAAAAAAAAACTGGTTGTAATTTTTTTAAAGAACTTTATTTTGGGGTGGTTTTTTTTTTGATTATTTTTTAAAATTTAAACAAAAATTTTTTCCCTTTGGGGGCCGATCCCCGTACAAGCTTTTTTTTTGTTGTTTTTTAAAATTTCCCCTTTTCTCTATTGGAAATCATCCCCTGAGGCCCATACTTAAAATTTTTTTGAAAAAAAAGTTCCCTAATATTGTCAGACCCCCCCACTTTTTAAAAAAAACGTAATTTTTAGGAAATTTATTGTAGTGGTTGTCGTTTAAAAAAAAAATTTCCCCCACAGGATTTAATACTTCAAAATCCTTTTAATTATGTTTGTTTGGCCACGCATTTTATGTTTTAAGACGTAAGATGCTTGTGAAGGTTTTT
>NW_027629547.1:12500-15835 GCF_034508935.2 Berghia stephanieae | reverse complement strand
AGACAGTGAACAAGTACACGTCCGGGTAGTGTGGAGGTGGTGATAATTATTGACAAGATGGAGTGCTGTCTGGTTTGTTTTGTCTTTAACGAGATAAGTATAGACCTGTAAATGAGCTCTATAAAAATTGACTGAAACTCTTCGTATCGTTTCAGAAAAATCCAAAGAATCGAGATGAATAGTAAACAGCAAGCTCATTTGACCAAAACAATGGCAGAAAACTAATTTACGTGGGAATTAATTAGGCCACTTACAACTGTTTCTCATAATCAAGTACCCACATCAGTGAAGAAACGGTCAACCAGTTTGTTTACAACGTGAGGCAATCGAGATGAGCTTGTAGCAATAATAAAACTTTCGATTTGAAGGTGTCTTCATAACGCACTTCCGGCTTTTGCATTAAACTTTTAGGCTCTACCAAGTATATGTGGTCAATTTTGACTTAGATGAAACAGTGAAATTTAACTCGTCGTATCGTATCAGAAAAATCCAAAGAATCGAGATGAATAGTAAACAGCAAGCTCATTTGAGCAAAACAATGGCAGAAAACTAATTTACGTGGGAATTAATTAGGCCACTTACAATTGTTTCTCATAATTAAGTACCCAAATCAGTGAAGAAACTGTCAACCAGTTTGTTTACAACGTGAGGCAATCGAGATGAGCTTGTAGCAATAATAAAACTTTCGATTTGAAGGTGTCTTCATAACGCACTTCCGGCTTTCGCAATAAACTATCTCATACTTTTAGGCTCTACGAAGTAAATGTGGTCAACTTTGGCTTAGACGAAACGTGAAATTTATCGCTTGGCGGCTCAGTTAAAATTGGCTACCATCGGGAACATGACAGGGTTTTAAAGTGAAAAGATAATTTCACAAAGGCTGTGTGAAAATACACTGGGGTGTGTTCAGACACGGCAATTCTAAGAAGCCTTGGCAATATATCCATTGTAAATATAAACGCCATTGAGCAATGCGTAGCACTGTGGAACATTCCTAACTACCTCACGTCATTCTACTACGATTCATGAATTCCTTCTTTCTTTCCTTTTAAAAAATATATGAATTTGACGAATTGACTGATTTCAGTTAACTGACTGAGAATTTACAGATCTAAATGTTTTTAATACTCTCGTCGAGAGCTGGTTCTGTCTTTTGATGTTGCGAATATATATATATATTTTTTAAATGTCAGAATTTATAGAGCAAAATCGTACTGTCGGAATGCCGACATTTGTTGGAAGATTTACAGGCCTGCTTCCGGTCCGAGAAGCTCCGACACACTTCTGTGCGTGCATTATTTACTGACTAGGTCTGTGTTTGACGACTCGCGCGAACTTCGCAACCGTCTCTCGCTGGTTGTGGCACAGTAGCCAGGCAGTGAATACATCCACGTCTAGAGGAGCGTGTAGGTGACATGATAATATTATAGCTAACTGATAGACAGCCTAGTTTTGTTTTGTTTTTGATGCGACAAAGAACAATTTTTTTCTCCTAAAGTCAGCATTTGAAAGGGAATAAAATCAGATTTTTTCGAGGAACGAAATAAAAGTCATTTATTTTCTTTTTTTTATTGGTTCTGTTCTTTGACGTTACGAATTATATTTTTACAATTAATTGTATTTTAAAATATTAGCACTTATAGAGCAAAATCGTACTGTCGGAAACCCGACAAAAGTCGGAAGATTTACAGGTCTGACTTAAGTCCAAAAGAGAATAATACTTTTATCTCTCATAACTGCGGTAACATAAGAATCATTTCATTTACCAAATCTGTGGGATCTGAAAACTTCACTCAGGTTACAATAAAAATTGCTTCCAAATGCAGTCTGTCATCCATGTTGAATACACATCACCGGTTTACCAGGACTTTGTCGCAGTTGCGGACTGTGAGAATTAACAGACCATATATAGATTGACCACTGTGCCAATTGACGCCACCTTTAAGAAAAAATAAAAAAGCAGTAAATGTCATAACAATAGTAAATAATTCATTAAAAAAAAAATAAAAACTTAAACTCGCTGTGTGTAATTTAAAAAAAATCAAACAATAAGATTTAACCCATTAAAGGCGAGATTCATTCTTACTAACACCAGATCTTAGTCTTAACTCACTAAATCCTAGCCCTCTACTCTCCCAAGAGATTTTTCATACTTTTTAAAATCGCTGTGATTATCCCCAGACACCTGGGGATAATGCAAATTCGTTATCCCTCCCCTGACACCTGTCTGAGGATGACGAAAATTCATTATCCCCAGACACATATTTGAAACTCCGCTCTTTTAAACAATTATCCACATTCCAGAATATGGAATGATTCCAAATGCACATAGAAATAAGGAAAGTTAATAAAATATCTATAAAAACAAAATTAACCAACAATAAATCAGTTGTTACTACATATACACAATATGCGTCTACTTCGAATTGGGTGTCATGGCCGAATGGTTTAGTCGTCTGCCCTGGAAGTTTTACCAGAATCGGCGTTGTGGGTTCAAATCCTGGTTCCGCCACTTTTTAAAAAATTCCGTCTTCTTTTTACAGAACGTTGAAAGGGATAAATGTCCCATCCATCCTCACCCCACTTTTTTTTTAAAAAACTCTCTCTTGGTTCCTTTCTAGTTTCTAGCAAATTGTCATATTCGTCCCCACTCCGATCTGAAAAAGTGTCTAAAAAGAATAATTAATTAAAAAGCAAACAAACAGAAATATTCCGAGAGCGACCAAACAGAGGAGAAAACATTTTTTTTTAAAAATAAAAACAATATTAAGAAATTCATGCTCAGAAACGGAACAAAAGGCAAAACAAAAGGGAGAAAAGAATACTCACTCAAAAAAAAAAAAAAAAGGGGGTGGGGGACATTTATCCCTTGCAACGTCCGGTAAAAAGGTGTCTGGGGATAACGAATTTTCAATGGGAATAATGACAGCCTTTAATTCTTTAATGAATACTGGGGATGTAGGAGCTTTCCGAAAATAATTTTCCTATTGTCTTAAACGTCTGTTGTACATTAATATTTGTTTAAGATTTATCTAGGCATGAATAAAATTCTGGATGTGAATCGGTTTTCTTTTTTTACTTTTTATTTTTATGTCTATTGTAACCCTATTTTTGCGATGACAAAAAACAAACAAACCGAACTGATCAAAGCAGCTCTCACTGGCTGAAAATGTTATTGCGATACCAAGCATTGTGCCAAGAATGGTGCTATAAGTTTCTGTGGTAACCAGTCACTTCATAAAACTAAAACAAATTAGCACTGGCACCAGTGTCAGTGACCAGTACCTTATCACTATCACCATCCATCATAATTTGGAATCTGGAAAAGGAATGAA
>NW_027629547.1:0-5000 GCF_034508935.2 Berghia stephanieae | reverse complement strand
TCATTATCGAGTGAATGCATTAGGCATCTACCAAATTCAGTCCCTTGTTTGGTGAACAAAGAATAATTACAAAGACCCTTCGCCGAAGTCCCGGGTTTGAGAGTGTTTGCCAAGATGAGAATCATTTAAATCGATCGATATTTGAAGGAGGAGTTTTATGGCCAAATTTTCAAATATGTGTTTTTCCAGAGTAGTCAAAGCGCCCTACCCAACAGTAACTTTTGACATGGATAAGATTAGGACGAGACATGACGCCTGCTAGTCGGTATTACAATTTTTTTCCGTCAGAGAAAATGCTGTTAACGCCAAGTACTCCGTTTACACCCGAGTACGGTGAGAGAATGTGAATTAGGAGCCTTTTCCAAGAACTCAACTATACGCCGCTCAGAGCAGGACTCGAACCCTAGACCCTCTGGTACGAAGGTGAGTTTCACACCATAAGACCACATAGCCCATAAGGAATCAGTATCTCGTCATCCTGGGCACAGTCACGCATCTCAAGCAGAAAATGGAATCTTCAAGATATGTATTTGAAAGTCAGAAATTTTAAAAAGAAATATTTCTAATCAAACAATTACAATGTAGTAATGGTCTCGAACAGACACATCGACGTAAATATTATAAATTTAAATATATATATATATATATATATATATATATATATATATATATATATTATATATATATAATGGTCTTTGGCATTTTCATAAAAAGTACTTTAAAAGTGTTGAAAAAAGCTCATCTCAAAGCGTTTATAATGTTCTCTCCCTGGTGGACAACGGACATGTAAAATATTGGACGACATAAGCAGCCTGTTAGGTGCTTATACATTTCTTTGGACAAAGACATTGATGAAAGTGAGGCAGAACTCTCAGCATATATATAATATATATATATATATATATATATATATATATATATATATATATATTATTATTATTATTTATTATTATTATTATTATTATTTAACAACGCAATTTGTGTTTTAAACGCTTTTGAATCACACGAGATACATCAGCGTGCTTGTCGCATTGAGAATTGAAAAATGAGATATAAATCAAGAAAATCGACGGGAAAATAAAGAAATTATCATTAAATTAAAAAATTTGAGCAATATTTTTTCAAAATCAATCTACTAGAAAAAAAAAAAGTTTTTTCTAAGCCTATTTTTGTGAAACAAAGATAAATGTTCTCCTTTTTGCAAGCTGATTCAAACAATGTGGGTTTTTTTTTTTAATTTATCGTATACGTAATCATTTGGAAGCTACAGAGAAAGGTGTTTTTGTGTAATCCCTTTCACACACACACGCGCGCGCACACACACACACACACACACACACACAAACATATACAAACAATACACAAACAATACACATCCCTGGTCATCTATTGCAATATATGTATTACTAATGTTAATGTATACACCCCATGCTGATTGTCACTACCCCCACCCCCCACCCCAACCATTTCCACCATCCAAGTACCAGCGGCCTTTTCTCTTTGATGTCATATCATGGTCTCCCCGAAGCCCAACACCTCGTTCGTTTGTGGGAAATGTAACTGAATGTAAACTTCTTTAATAACAGATTCCATGTAATTTTTGTACAGTATAACATATCAAAGTTTTCATATATAATATCATTGCTACTACCCAAGTGCATTTTTATTTTTATTTTTAAATAATAATAAAATAAACAAAATAAAAAATAAAAACACAATTTTAAAAAAAAACAAAAAAAAAAAAAAGCAAAACAATCCAATTCCGCAATTTTCTTCAAACCATTTCGAATTTTCTTATGTATTTTTTCTAGTCTACCTTTTCTTTTCTTTTTTTCATTTTCTTCTTTTATCTTTTTTTTTTTTTTTTTCTTTTTCGTTTTAATGCAAAAATAATCTGGCAGTAGGCTACCGACTGCAGGTGAGCCAGTCGACAGAGAACATGACATAGGCAAGTAGCCAAAGCCGAAGTCAGATAAGGTTGATAAGGCCTTACTACAAGATGGTACTAGGAAGCTCGTGGCGTTAGGTAAAGCACATATCTTTTAGTCTTGGAAATTCATTAGATATCACAAGAGACTATCTCCTTAATTTTTTCCTTGTTTATTGATGGTTCAAGATGCCAACTCTAGAAGGCTTTTGCACAGACCCATTTTGGGTAAGCTACTTTTTTCTTCTCTTTATTGGTTTACTTTTACTTTCGTTTTCTCTGTTACTTTCTCTTAGACCCAAAAGATGAATGAGTAGAGGACAGATGTGGCACTGTTCGGGGGTTGATGTCCCTGACAAAGGGCGGCCATCTTTTTATGTTTTTACATTGGAGATTGGCCAGTTTATGTTTGGTTGCGTGAATGAAATTTAGTCAGTACATCAAAGACTATCTTGATAGGCTGCTCTATTCTCACCCCGGGATGAGAATAGAAAAGCGATCGAGCTCTCAACCCCGGGATGAGAGTAGAGGTAGTTGCCCCTTCTAGCTATTCTCACCCCTGTAACCAACAGGTAGGGAGGGTAGCCTAGCCTAGCCGCCGTCTCTTCTCGCTATTCTCATCCCTGTTAACCAACAGTCTCACCCCTGTTAACCAACAGGTAGGGAGGGTAGCCTAGCCGAGCCGCCGTCCCTTCTCGCTAATCTCATCCCTGTGTAAGGTCAGCTTAGCACCCCCCCCTCTCTCTCTCTCTCTCTCTCTTCTCTCTCTTCTCTCTCTCTCTCTCTCTCTCTCTCTCTAAGCGAAATGGATTCGCCCAATTTCTAAGAATTGGGACTTTTCCTTATATGGGCATATTATGTGTTGTTAACAACATGTGTTGACTTAGCTGTCTCAATTTCTCCTACGTCTACGTTAGGTATTTTAACTTTATATTTTCTGCTCTCTCCCTCCCCCTATCCAAACTCTATTTCTCTACATCTTTTATATTGTTTGTATTTCCTTTCTCTCATCCACTCAATACTCAATATTTAATATCTCTCTCGCCCTCTCCCCATCCCCCTCTCTTTATCCCTGTCTTTCTGAGACTTGCTCTATTTTAATTTGTTGGTATTTTCTTCTTCTCTTTCTCCTCCACTTCTATTTCGTCTCTTCCCCCCCCCCTTCTTTTTTTTCTCCTCTGTCTCAATTTATATCTCTCTTTCTTACCACTCTGTCGTTAATTTTTTTCCAATATCAACAACCATATCTTTCAAATATGATGCTATGCGTTTAGTTTTAAAACCTCATAATATCTACCAGTCAGATATAATATATCAAGTTATCAAGGCGCGAAACCTTGTGTAATGTTAAATGTTGATTAACACAATTCGGTGAGACCTTATTATAAAATGACAGCTAAAAGCAATAACAAAGAGCTGGGTGACGTCAATTTTGTTCCTTCTATACAAGAAATTCATCAAGATAACGCATACAGTATTTGATCATAGAAATAGATTAGAATTGAAAAATCTACTAGATTGCCAAGTTTCATATGAGATAAAGTTTCTTTCTTCTTCTTTCTTCTTCTTCTTCTTCTTCTTCTTCTTCTTCTTTTCTTCTTTTCTTCTTCTTCTTCTTCTTCTTCTTCTTCTTCTTCTTCTTCTTTATTATTATATTATTATTATTATTATTATTTTATTATTATTATTATTATTATTATTATTATTATATTTATAATATTATTATTATTATTATCATTATTATTATTATTATTATAGTAGTAGTGTAGTAGTAGTAGTAGTAGTAGTAGTAGTAGTAGTAGTAGTAGTATAGTAGTAGTAGTAGTAGGGGATGAGAATAGCGAGAAGGGTGCGGCTAGGCTAGGCTACCCTCCCTACCTGTTGGTTAACAGGGGTGAGAATAGCGAGAAGTGGCGAGGACCTCTTTTCATCCGGGGTGAGAGCTCAATCGATTTTTTTTTCTCATCCCGGGGGTGAGAATAGTCACTCCCATCTAGATAATTATAACACTCCGAATTGTAAATTATGGACCCGTGGATCGAACTCGAAGTGGGACCACGAGTAAGAACGATGATGATGCTGAGTCGAGTGTGCCAGAACTTGGGACCAGCCCATGACTATGAGATGAAGGCGAAGGTCCGGCCCCGGCCAGATAGAATTGATTTTTTTTTTCGCATTTATTATTTAAATTTGTTTATATTATTCTTATTATTAAGACTTAGACTTCTTTAATTTTAATTCATGTTTCCTATGTGTTTGCTTTTGGCGGTGTGGGGGAGTAGGGGGGGGGGGGGAGGAGTAATTTTGATTTTTTTTTTTTCTTATTTAATTTTTTTTTATGAACCTGCGTCATTTTGATTGACGTATATCAATGTACTTGGAATCGTCCTTTTTGTATGATGGTAACACCATAAGATCTGAAAAAGACAACTTTACCCTACAAGAAGACTAGTAATAAAATGCCTGAATGGAGTGACACCTGGCTTCTTGGGTTTCATCCTGAAAAATGCAAATATATGAGATAGGAAGGAAAAAAAGGATACTGAGCCCTACCACTACAAACTAGGACAAACAACTCTTGAACAAATTCCTCAGAGAAGGACATTGGGGTTTATATAGATGATGAGTTGAAATTTGAGGAACATATTGGAGAGAAGGAAAAAAGGCCAACCAAATGTTTGCAGTTATAAGAAGATCATTTCAATATTTGGATGAGAAGAATTTTCCTTCACTATATAAATCACTTGTGGATCCCAAGTGGACTTTGCGAGCCCCATTTTGGTCACCATTGAGTATAAAATTGATAGGAGTGCAGCGAAGATCAACAAAACAATTACCTGGGATGAAGAATTTAAGTTATGCGGAGAGATGTCAAGAAGTTGAAACTACCAACACTAAGTTACAGGAGAGCCAGGGGGGACATGATAGAAACTTACAAAATACTGATGGGAAAATATGACAAAGAAGCAGGTGGATTTATTAAGATGTCAAGTGATGTTCAAGAACAGGAAAAGAGGTCACCCACTGAAACTCTACCATCAGCATTCTAAAACATCATGAGAAAAATTCATTT
>NW_027629546.1:10000-15861 GCF_034508935.2 Berghia stephanieae | reverse complement strand
CTCTCTTCCCCTTTCTCTCTCTCTCTCTCTTTTCCCACACACAAACAACACACATTTTATCTATAATGTATGCGCTTGGCTAAAAACTCAAAATGCCATGGGGAAGTTTTAAGGACCAACACACTAAAGTGTTCCCCTGAACGTTTAAGTCGGTTTAAAAACTTTTCAGTGGCTTACTCATAAACGCGGGGGGCAAAAAACATAAAAAAGACCTGAGGGACGTCACTTCAATTTTTCAAAAACAAATCCCTAAACGGTTAAAGCATTTAAAAGGGTCTTGACCAAAAAAATCATAACCTTAGTTCGTGACTGACCCCTGTTAGGTGTATTACAATTTTTTTTCCCGACAGAAAAAACGCTGTTAAGGCCATGTACCATTTTCACGTAGTCAGTGAAATGGGGTAAAAAGTTTTTTAAAAGGGCCCAAAATCAATTTTTCGCAAGGGGGGCTGAACCCGGAGGTCGATCGAAAGCGAGTGTCATCCCAAAAATTCTCTTGGAATTTCCTAAAAAATTTTTCTTGCATGAATAAAGAAATTTAAGGGGGGTCATCGTTCAATGGTTAAAATAGTTTCTCACCCTTCCTAATATGCGGGTTACTTGTAAAACGGCTAAAAACAGGAAAAATGGGGACGCCGTATAAATTTTTCCCGGCGACCATAAAAGCGTACCGGGAAAAAAAAAATAAATTTGATGTGTTTTACTTTTACCATTCTACACAAGACGTATGAAAATTTTTTTCCCAGTTGAAGAAAAAATACCCCTTTTTCTTTTTTTAGAAAAAAAGAGGCCGTTTTTGCGGGGGGGGCGTGCATCGACTACAAAATCAATTGAAACTCAAAAAAGACAAAAAAATTTTTTTAAAATTACAAACCCATTTTAAAAACTAGGCCATAAGGGTTTTTGGGGTATTATTTAAATAAAATTGTCCCCCTTTTTTTTTGGGGCCGAAACGTTCTTTTTTGTTCCTTTATACGCCCCCATCGGCGAACCTTATAATTATTTTTAAGGTTCGCCTGAGGCTGTAAAAACACGAAACAAATTTTTTGCCAAAAAAAGGTATGACAATTTGTTTCTATTTAACTTAACCTCATTATCGAGCATTTTTTTACCACGATACCCCAACATATGAATAATTTCATATATATAATATATTTTTAAAATTTTTTTAATTATATTTATATATAAATAATATTTTTTATATATATATATATAAAAAATATATATATATATTTATAATAAATATATATTTATATTATTCAGAATTAAATTAAAAAATATTTATTGAGTTTTAAATCTAACCAACCCCATAATACCGTTTTAGCTAAGTCACAAAGTCTGAACGGTGTTTTCAAGAAGGGCTGAAATTTCCAAGGACCTTGAAACATGGTTTAATTTTGATTATTTTGTGGCATTCTACAAATGGTAAAACTTGTTAAAACCCAATTACCCCCAAAAAAAAATTTATTTTTTTTATTATTATTATTATTTTTATTATTATTTTATTTTTATTATTATTATTATTATTATATTTTTTATTTATTATTATTATTATTTTTTTATTTTTATTAATTATTATTATTATTATTTTATTATTATTATTTAGTATTATTTATTATTATTATTATTATTATTATTATTATTTATTATTATTTATTATATTATTATTATTATATTATTATTATTTTATTATTATTAGTATTATTATTAGTATTATTATTAGTATTAGTATTATTATTATATTTTATTATTATTTTTATTATTATTATTTTATTATTTATTATTATTATATATTAGTACTATTTTTAGTATTAGTATTATTATTATTATTATTTATTATTTTATATTTATTATTATTATTATTATTATTTATCATCATCAGTTATCATCATCATCATCATCTTCATCACTCATCATCATCATCATCATCATCATCATCATCACCCTATAATTGATAATAATAATTATAATAATAATAATAATAATAATAATAATAATAATAATAATAATAATAATAATAATAATAATAATAATAAATAAATAATAAATGATAATGATAATAATAATAATAATAATAAAATAATTAAAATAATAATAATAATAATAATAATAATATAATAATAATAATAATAATGATGATAATAATAATGATGTGATGATGATGATGATGATGAGATGATGATGATGATGATGATGACGACGACGACGACGACGACGATTGATGATGATGATGAGGATGATGATGATGATTGATGTGAGATATGATGATGATGATGATTGACGAAGATGCTGATGATGATGATGATGATGATGATGATGATGATGATGATGATGATGATGATGATGATGATGATGATGATTATGCTGCTGCTGCTGCTGATGATGATGATGTTAGAAATATGTTTTTTTGGGGGGGGTGAGAACCAACAAACATAGATACATTTCAAACACATTAATAAAAAAAAAGTGAATATTACGTCATGCCGTATTTACACCAAGATAACAACACATTCAAAACAACAATGACTGAAAGACCACGGGGGGACAGGCAGGGGGCACGGAGACCAGACCTTGCTGAAGTGTCCTTGGCAGAATCTCCTGAACACTGAACACTTGTTTCCCCTCTAACACTGCCCGGTCGTCATTCAGATTATGTGAGATTTTTTGATGTTGTATCACGATGCAGCGCCTCTTATGTTCACACTACTATCTATGACGATCGACCCAATCAGCAAAGTCCTGTCCGCATTCATGCACCGTCGCGAACCCGCGGGTTGCATCGTCACAACACACTATCGACTAGATGCTCTGCCGTCTCGGGTTCTTGCCCACAGCGGGTACAATTGGACAGGTAGTGCGATGGCAAGACAGATTTGTGCGGCGGTTATGCTACACACCAATCTGTTTCAAAGTTCACTGTAAGGATCTGGCAGACAGATTTGTACTGTTGTCTACAAATTACAAATCCTTGAGCACCAACAGTGCCTCCTATAGATAGTATGCGCTTGGCAAAGAAGCTCATAACATTGCCATCCGGAAGTACCTATAATGGACAAACACACAAAACTGTGTGTATCCATGAACGTTTATAGTCGGGTTAATACAGTTTGTGAGCATTACTCATAAACGCGGATGGCAAAAAACAATAACAAAGACCTGAGTGACGTCATCTTCGAACAATCTATAGTTCGAAGATGACGTCACTCAGGTCCTTGTTATTGTTTTTTGCCATCCGCGTTTATGATTAATGCTCACTGAACTGTCTTAACCGTCTATAAACGTTCATGGCTACAAATTACAAATCATTGAGCACCGACATTGCCTCCTATAGATAGTATGCAGATGACGTCACTCAGGCCTTTGTTATTGTTTTTGCCATCCGCGTTTGTGAGTTGTTCTCACTAAAACAGTATTAACCTGACAAAAACGTCCATGGTTACACAGAGTTTGTGTGTTGGTCCGTTATACTTCCGGATGGCAATGTTGTGAACTCCTTGGCCAAGCACATTCTATCTATAGAGATAGTTCGAAGATAACGTCACTCGGGCCTTTGTCATCGTTTTTTGCCATCCGCGTTTATGAGTAATGCTCACTGAACTGTATTAACCTGACTTTAAACGTTCATGGATACACACAGTTATGTGTGTTGGTCCGTTATACTTCCGGATGGCATTGTTATGAGCTTCTTGGCCAAGTGCATACTATCTATTAAAGACATTCTAAACATATATCCCCAATAGAAACTTGAGGTCAAGCAATGACCAATCAATCCTTGTCAAACCTAAGCCATTGCGTAAAATAGGTGAACAATCTTTTCAATTTTCGGCTCCCCATTTTTGGAACTTCTCCCATCACACGTGAGATGCTCGGATTCGTGACAACGTTCAAATCTCGCTTAAAGTTAAAGTTTTATCTTTTACGTCATAAGTTGCAATACTATAATCTATTCTGTTGTTGTTTAATTGAATTCTCATCACGTTTAAATCAAACTTGTCTTACTGTAATATGTTTTGCACTCGCTTTCGGATCGGAAGGACTTGGGTTCGAGCCTCACTCGACGCATAGTTGAGTCCTTGGAAAAAAGGCTCTTTACTCGCATTCTCTCACCACCATACTCAGGTGTAAAATGAGTACCTGACCGTATAAAGCATTATTGTCTCTGTCCGAAAAAAATTGTATTATCGCCTAACAGGCGTCGTGTTTCGTTCTACATGTTGCATGTTGCTGTTAGTCAGGGACCCTTTGTCAAATACTATTAAACCCGGGACTTCAAAAGATCAATTAAAATGACTCTCGACTTGTCAAAAAAAAAAAAAAATTTAAATGCCGTGTTTGAGAGTTGTTGACAAGATGAGTTATTTTAATCGATCGCTTTGAGCACATTGAGTGGATATTGCGCTATATAAAAGCTCACTTTTTTGTTTGTCTGTTTGTTTTTTGTTGTTGTTTTTTTTTTTTTGGTTGTTGTTTGTTTGTTTTTTGAGGGTTTATTAAATTTTTGTTTGTTTGTTTGTTTGTTTTTGTTTTGTTTTTTTTTTTGTTTTTTTTTTTTTTGTTTTTTTGTTTTTGTTTTTTTTTTTTTGTTTTTCTTTTGGTTGTTGTTTGTTTGGTTTTTTTGGGGGGTTTAAAAATTTTTTTTGTTTGTTTGTTTGTTTTTTGTTGTTTTTTTTTTTTTGGTTGTTGTTTGTTAGTTTTTTGGGTTTTTAAAAAAAATTTTGTTTGTTTGTTTGTTTTTGTTTTGTTTTTTGTTTTTTTTTTTTTTGTTTTTTTTTTTTTTTTTTTTTTTTTTTTTTTTTTTTTTTTTTTTTTTTGTTGTTTTTGTAAGTAACGTATAACGTACTCACCTTGATATCCTATTGTGTTAAAAGCAGTCCTACGTCGTGTTGCGTATGCCCAACAGGTCGAATAGCATCAACCGTGGTTGCCGTACGTACGGACAAATAGTGTTGCTTGCACTATTCGTCCTTCACACTAAAGCTGGGCAATATTCCGTTTTTGCTTTTACTGAGCTGGATTCGAATCCACGTAATTACATGATATATCCGTATCGTCTTAAATGTTTCACAAACCCCACCTCCTCTGTTTGTGAGTCAAATAATCAGTTATGTGTGTTTGAGGTGTGTGTGTGTGTGTGTGTGTGTGTTAATTTCGTGGGGTTTTTTTTGTTTGTTTTTTTTCTTCTGGGATATGATTTTTATTCCAGAATGGTGATTGATTTCTTATAAGGAACAATTGTCGTGTTCTCCTATTGGTAAGTATCCCATTCAAATACCTGCTCGAGAGTTTGGTTGGCTAGGCACAGAGGAAGATTCGGCAAGTTTTCTTTGTTTTTTTTTTTTTTTTTTTTTTTTTGGGGGGGGGTTGTTGTTTTGTTGGTTTTTTTTTTGGTTTTTTGTTGTTTTTTTTAATTTGTTTTCATTTGTTGGTATTTTCCCTGCTTTTGTTTGATTTTTGTGTGTGTGTGTGTGTGTGTGTGTGTGTGTGTGTCTATTGTGTGTCTACGTGTGTCTTGCCTTTTTTACATTTTTTTTTTCAATCTATAATAGTGGGTAAGCACTCAGTAACTATTTGTTTTAAATGACTAGTATTCAATTTGTCAAAATATTATATTAGTCATAATAGTATAAGCAGCGCAAAAAAAACACCAAATTTCTGTATCTCTTAAGAAGCAGTTTTAATAATCTTGATAATTCAGTGAGTGCCATCAATAATAGCTTGAATTTAGCCAAAATTTTTGAACGATGTCGATACCTGTCCTTCAACTTCAGAAAATGTTGTTATAAGTTGTACAGTCTTGAGTATGACTAGCTGTATGAAATAATGATAGATTTAATTCATGGCGAATTCAATGCGTTATCAAA
>NW_027629546.1:0-5000 GCF_034508935.2 Berghia stephanieae | reverse complement strand
GATCCGGCGTAGGACGTTGCTTCCCGAACTTTCTTGCGAAACAGATTACGGTTTTCCGCCAGTCTACTTGCTTGAGTTGTTGTCATTCCCAGCCATTCACATATATCTTGTTCCCAGCTTCTTGTTGGTCCAACTCTTCCTCTCTTGCCGTCTACCCTTGTCTGCAGAATGTGCTTTTCTAATGATTCGTGGCGAGTCGTATGGCCAAAATAGTTCAGTTTCAATTTCTTTACAGGAGGATTAAGATTTTTATTAACAGGTGCATGCGTAAGCAACTCAGAATAAAATGGATGTAAAGAATTATGACGAAGACGTATTGAAAAGAACACAGCAAAAACCAATGGGAGATGAAATGTGACTCACCGTCTCTAAACGGTATTATGTCGGGATGGCTTGGGTGCAAAAAATTTATTGACAAAAACATGAAACTTGGGGTTTGTTTCGATTTGTATGTTTCAGAATGAAGACAATTTCTCACAATGCAAAAGCTCAAAAATTGGTATTTACTATCAATTTAATTCTAAGTCACTTTTCGGGGTCCAATTCATTCCGACATAATACCGTTTCGAGATGAAGGGTCACAAATAGGAAGATGACGATAGAGGTGGATTGGATACACCTTAGAAATAATGACTCCACTATAACAAAGAAAGAATTGGACTGGAACCCTCAGGGCCGAAGATCAAGGGGAAGGCCACGAGGAACATGGAGAAGAATTAAAGAAGTGATAAGACATGGAACGAGATAAATAGAAAGTTTGCTCAGAATAGAGAAGGATGGAAACTTTTTGTCTGTGGCCTATACCCTGACCCAGGGTGAAAAAGGCAATGATGATGATGATGATAGAGAAGGATGGAAACTTTTTGTCTGTGGCCTATACCCTGACCGAGGGTGAAAAAGGCAATGATGATGATGATTATTAAGAATTGAAATAGCTTAAATAAAAATGATAGAAACATCTAGTCTTTAGCATAGTTTTCCATCAATATTCAAGTTTTATTTATTTTATTTTTAATTTATTTTTGGGGGGGGGGGGTGGGGGCGGGGGTGAAAATTTCAGGAAGATGCAATAAGCCGTTCCATATCATTATCGCGCTTTTTGTAAAAACGTAGAAATTTGACTCATGCGATTTTTTAGACGCTCTTTTTAATTTTCTTCCAATTTTTGTGTCAAATTTCTCCATTTTTACAAAAAAGTGCGATTGTATTATTGTAAAGGGAATGCGATTAGCGGAAGAGTAGCGTCCCTTGATTGGACGTCACCTTACAGAGAGAGCGTCAATTTGGTTTTGAAGTGTCTCAAGCCGCTTTCATCGGAAGCGAGGACGAGAGACGCATGCGCACAACCAACATGACATTCTCTCTCTAAAACTTTTCCGCCGGTGACGTCACAGACTATGGGTGACTTCCAATCAAGGGACGCTACTCTTCGCTAATCTCCTTCCCTATAGACGTCTAGACATCTTCTTGAAATTTCACAACACACAAAAACTTGAATAGTGATGGAAAACTATGCTAAACTAGATGTTTCTATCATTTCTAATTTTTAAAGATATTTCAACTCTTTATCAATTAGTATTAAATCATATGCGTATATTATTACCATCTGGGAGGTTTTGTCAGATTAATGTAGAACTAACAAGTATAAATCAACGTTAGTTCCATCAGCAAAAAAAATGTTGAATATTTCATATGGTACAGCAAAACCAAGGATTGATGCGTTGACTGATTGACTGATTAATTTATTTAATGTTAGATTTATTGACCAATTGATAATGATGATAATTTTTGGTGTCGAATTGCCACAATTGTAACAAATTGAAAACGAAATGAATATGTTTATGTTGTGTATAGCGCACGCGTGAAAGAAAGAGAGGAAGAGAGAGAGAGAGAGAGTGTGTGTGTGTGTGTTGGAGAGAGAGAGAGAGAGAGAGTGTGTGTGTATGTGTGTGTGTGTGTGTGGTGGAGAGAGAGAGAGAGAGAAGAGAATAAGTAGGAGTGAAATATCTGTTCATTGTTATAGTTATCATATAACGTTATAACAATTGTAACTAATGACAATTGCCATATTTATGGACAATAAAGATCTATTATTATTATTATTATTATTATTATTATTATTATTTTTATTATTATTATTATTATTATTTATTATTATTATCATTATTATTATTATTATTATTATTATTATTATTATTATTTTATTATTATTATTGTTATTATTATTATTAATATTATTATTATTATTATTATTATTATTTTTATTATTATTATTATTATTATTATTATTATTATTATTTTATTATTATTATTATTATTATTATTATAAATATTTAAAGCTCAAAATTCCATTAAAACCAAGAACGATATATTTTGATAAGAAAAATTATTGTTACAAAATCAAAATTAACTCTCTTCTTCGATCATTTGTGACCATCGTGTCGAAATGGTATTATTTCTGAATGAATCAGATTCTAAAATTTATATTATTATAACTACCAATCTGCTGTCTTTTACTCCATATTTAACACCAATTGTATGGTAATAGTGCTTCAATTCGCCATAATTTGTATTTTTCCCATCTGCCTGATTTACAACTTGACCAAAATAGAGAAACTTTTGGATTTGCATTCATGCGCACCGGCACCAAATCATCTGTTTTTATACGATTTTATCATTTCTTTGTAATAATTATCCTTATTAAACGAGCTACTTTATCGGGGTGAATTAACACTACGAGCTTGCGAGTATCCGTTATTGTGCGATAAAAATATAACGAGTTTAATAAATACAAATAAATGAAAGAATACGTTTTTTTTTACCCCTACCCTCCAAGTGAAATTATTAGATATTTTGTGACCAATTGTATGGTAGTTGTAGTGCTTCATTATCCTTTAATTTGTAATTTTTCATAGCTGCTTGAATGATAAATTGACCCAGAAAACAAAAAATGTGGATCTGTATTCATGAGCACCAAAAGTTATTAATAATCAGCAATCAGCTGTCTTTTACACCTAATTTCACACCAATATAAAATATTATAGAAAATATTCTACAATCGTTGAATTAAATATTTTTTCAACACGTTAACGCTTTCCTTACAAATCTTTTTCATTATTTTCCAAAACGGCAGGTTTACCTAGCAGAAAAGATTGATTTTTTACACTCAAAAAAAGTTCTCTAATTCAAATTTATGTTCTTATTGATTAAACAAAGATCATTTTTTAAAGTTTGTGATGTACAAAAAAAAAATCTGAATGAGAAAAAATGTATATATATATATAATTGTGTGTAACAAATATGACGATTTTTCTGCAGGTGGTAAGGAGAGGGTTAAGCATTATTCAACGATTGCGTATTTACTAAGAAATGACAGGGTTTTTCAATGAGAAGGGTTGGCATTATGTTAGTAATGATGCACACTTAGTGTAGCAGAATAAAAACTCCAATGCGTACGAAAACTAAACTATTTCTGTTATAAAGTCTGCGTCTGTCTCAAAAATACTGACACAGTGACTTTAGCAGATGCCAATAATGAACTAGCTACACTTGAAAGCTATCAAACCATGAAAGGAAACCCCGTGTAGATTACATGAGTAAATCAATTGCCTCCAATAATCGAAGCTGATCAACACGGAACTCGATGGATTGATTTCAGTTCGATGTGATTAGAATTACTAATAATAATAATACTAACATATTGCTAATAATATTATAAGATATTTTATATTATTATATTATTTAGCATATATCATATTATATATATTAGAGTATATTTATTATATATGTTATTTTGTATATTATCATTTTATAATGTTTTATATTACATTATATTATATCATATTTAATTTGTTATATTGTACTATATTATTTTATATTTATTTATATAATTTGACATTACGTTATATTATATCTAATAAATTATATTATTTTATATTATTATTATCTAATATTATATTATTTTATATTATATTATTATATTATATTATATTATTTTATATTATATTATATTATATTATTTTATATTATATTATTATTTTATTATTTATTATATTTATATTATATTATATTATATTAATTATGTTATATTGTATTATTTTACATATATTATCTTATATTATATTATACATAACACATTATAATTTTTCATTTTATAATCACAACACACACCACATGATCGAAGAATACGGCGACAATTCAATGTACTCACAGAGTTTGTAATCCAATCGACGGACACCACTCACCACGAGACGATGACAGCCGCAGACCCGTGACAGTCGCCGCTTCGATCACACCGCAAGCACCACCTCTCCCATCGCCATCATCAACGTAAACAACAACATCATCATCATCATCATCTCATCACAGCGGTTGCTGTGTGACCAGCCACTTACCTTAACGTGAGAGTCTAAGATTGCTGATTCCATCCAGCGAAACATCAATGTGAGCACTCAGTGAAGTCAGCTCGTTATCCTTTTCAATCGTTTTCGAGCTTGCTTCAAATTGAAAACATCAAGAGGTGAAGTGAGTAGAAAAGTGCCAGAAGACAATAGGAATTTAAAAAAATTTCGCGGCGGTGATGGGGTTTGAACCTGCGACCTTATTGGTACGACAACTCCGCCTGGCCGGTGTGAGCGTGACTCTACCGTATGAGCTATCCACGAACACAAAAATATTCGTATCAAACTTCAAATTGAAACTTGATAAAGGTTAACTGAGACATAGTATGTGGGGGAGGGGGGGGGGGGTGGCGAAGTGGCAGAGTGGTTAAGGGATTGCATTGTAACAAGGTAGGTTTCGGGTTCGAGCCCGATTCAGTATTTTCATGTTTTATTTTCTTTGGGAAGATTATTAATCTCCACCCCCCCCCCCCCCCCCGCCTCCATCTTCTCACTTTGGTCAACATGGTTAATTCCTGTCGACACCAAACGTTTAATTCATGGATGGATAGGCCTATCTAATGACGCCTGGCGGAGGACGGATATTTTTAAATAGATATG
>NW_027629545.1:0-15879 GCF_034508935.2 Berghia stephanieae | reverse complement strand
TCGAACGCCAATTTGTCTTTAAATTTTGGAAAAAATTTTTTTCTGATAAAAAAGGGGTTTTCAAATATTATTCTATCGATTTTTGTGTTTTTGTTTTTTTTTAAATTATTTGATTTAAGTGTGGGGATTTCATTAAATTCATCGATCAAGCTATTTATTGATTCATTTCTTTGAGAGCAAATTTGGGGTGTCACCCCCGCCCGTGTATGTTGAATGATGGCACCCTTCCCAAAGGTCAATTCCAGACTCAAACCCCCGGGGGGGGGGTCGGGAAAAAAAAAAGGGGGAAAGGGGAAATTCCCCGTTTGAAAAAAAAACCCAACCCCCCCCCCCCCCGCCCCCCCCCCCGCTGACGAGTTGGTTTTATATTTGTAAACCTTTTGGTGAGAAACAGTGTTGTCTATGTACAGTTTGAATTGTTATTGTGTTGAGTTTCTCAAAAGCAAACAAACACAGTTTATACCTTTTGGTTATATTTTTAGTTATTGCGTATGGCTTCCTTTTAAAGGCAATCGGGCCTGGGTGTTCTCCTCTCTCTCTCTCTCCTCTCTCCTCTCTCTCTCTCTCTCTCTCTCATACACACACACACACACACTTCTTATACACACACACACACACACACTCTCTCTCTCTCTGTCTCTATGATGTCTCTCTATGTCTGTCTGTCTGTCTG
Source organism: Berghia stephanieae (assembly GCF_034508935.2). Lineage (NCBI taxonomy): Eukaryota > Metazoa > Mollusca > Gastropoda > Nudibranchia > Aeolidiidae > Berghia > Berghia stephanieae. Next base: position 15,206 of record NW_027629545.1, on the reverse strand, counting down.
TCTATCGGTCCGTTTGTTTTCCTCTTTATGTCTGTTCATCCTTTATTTAATATATCTTTGCATTTGCTATGCATTACGGTACATACAACTCCCTCACATCCTTGCGTAAATAATATTATTATAAATATCAATACATAATAAATAATAAATTAATCTAATACATAATAATTATAATAATAATAATAATGATAATGATAATAATAATATTAATATAATAAGATTAATAATAATAATAATAATAATAATAATATTATTAATTATAATTAACGATATAATAATATTAATAATATTAAACAAATTACACTTATTATTACTATAATTTATTATTATTATTAGTTATTATTCATCATTCTTATCTTATCATTAGTATTATTATTTTTATTATATATAGTAGTAGTCGCAGACAGAAAGCAGACGTGTTGTAGAAGTATAGTAGTAGTAGTCTTAGTAGTAGTTAGTTGTTTCAGTAGTAGTAGTCAGTAGTATGTAGTTGTTAGTACGTTTAGTTCGTAGTCTGTTAGTAGGTAAGTTGTACGTAGTTAAGCTATGTTGTAGTTACTTCTCTTTTCTTTTTCTTCTTCTTTCTTCTTCTTCTTCTTTTATTCTTCTTCTTCATTCTATCTTCTTCTTATTTGTCTTATTTCTTCTTCTTCTTCTTCTTCTTCTTCATCTTTTATTATATTTTTATTTAGTTGTTGGTGTTGTTGTACTAATAATTTACTTGAATATTGTATTGTGTGTTCGTTGTTGTTGTTTGTCTTGTTGTTGTTGTTGTCTGTTACTATAATTACTTGAATTTTTGTATTGGTTTGTTGTTGGGGTTGTTTGTTATTGTTTGTTGTTGTTGTTGTTGTTACTTTAAATTTTCTTGAATATATGTAATGGTTGTGTTGTTGTTTGTTGTTTGTTACTACTATTGAATTCTTGAATATTGTAGTTGTTGTTGTTGTTGTTGTTGTTGCTGTTGTTGTTGTTGTTGTTGTTGTTTGTATGTTGTTGTTGTAGTTGTTCCTTTAAATTCCTTGAATTGTTATTATTGTTGAGTCAGGCAATGGTATTGACGACCATCCAAATAGATCGCCTGAAGGTTCTCGAGGTTAATGTCGCCGGCCGTGAAAGCCGTTGGAGGGGATGTATTCCTTTAAATGTTAGGGGTTTTAATAAAACACTATGGATTGGGTTGGGATGTTGGGTGAGGGCTCCCGGATAAGGGGGGGGGGGGGGGGGGAGGGTGGGGGGATGGGGGAGGGGGGGGGTGGGGGGGGGAGGGAGGGGGGGGGTGGTGGGAAGCTTGCGTATATTGGTGAGATAGTTGGGGGATGTGCGCCATCTGCAGTTTGAAAAGGGGGGGGGGGTCGGGAGGGGGTGGGGGAGGGTTTTATTGGCGGGCGAGGGGGGGGGGGTATCGGGGGGGGGGGTATTGGTTAGGGGCGGGGGGTTGAGGGGTAGGGGGTGGGGGTTGGGTTTTATGGGTTTAGGGGGGTATGGTATAAGGGTTTCTGGGAGGGGGGGTGGTCGGTTTGGGTTTGGTTTAGGTATTTATTGGGTGGTATTGTTGGGGGTAGGGTATGGGGGGGTTGGAGGGGGTGGTTTATTGGCCGTTGATAGGGAAGGTCGGTTTAGCCAGCATGTATTTTAAATTTGTTTACGTTAAAAGTTAAAATGAGGTTTTTTGTTACCTGTTTCATGTTGAAGGGGTGCATGATTGTGGTTTCTTGAAGAGTGGCGATAAGGGACAATAATTAATACAAGGTATGCAGCAGCAAGGCAAAATTGAGAGAGGGTCAGGTGTTGAGTAAGTATATAGTGGATCCTCTAATTATATAGTTATGATTGCATGATTGTTACGTGGATGATGAATGATGATGATGGTGATTATAGTTGTGGGTGGTCCGGTGGTGGTGGTAGTAGATAGTCACCGGTTAGTAGTAGCTAGTAGGTAAATAAAAAAAAAAGAGCTTTTTTTGTTAGGCGCAAGATCCACTAAACGTGCTCAAATGCGATCCTTTACTGGTGTTTTTTCCATGGTCAACAAGCCAACATTTTAACTTGTCTGTAGGACGCGGTCATAACGACTGTTAGGGCGATATTACAATTTTCGGACAATGGAAACAGCTGTTATACGGCCAGGGGTACTCATTTTTTTACACCTGAGTACGGTTGTAGGTCTTCGAGTTATGTGAGTAAGAGTAGGTTTTTAAGGGGTGGTTGTCAGGTAGGTTTAAAAGAGACTTTTCTAGGACTCTCCTTTGCGCGAGAGCGAAGGCATCCCCCCCCGATACCCCCTCCAACTCCGACCTTACGATCCGGGGAATAGCGACCGAGCTGTCCATACCTTAGACCATAATTCGCCGCTCCTTTTGGCCAAGGTGGTGAGGCTGGTGGTGGAAGGTAGACTGGTTAGGGGTGGAGGCACTGGGAGGTGTTGTAGATATTAGGAGGAGTAGGACTAGTTGTAGGATTATAGTAGTTGTAGGTTGTGTTGTAGTATGTTGTCAGTTGTAGTAGATAGTTAGTAGTTGTATGTTGTTAGTCCTGTTGTAGTATGCTAAGTATGTATGCATTGGCTGGAGGGGTTGATCGTTAGTAGTGATTTGTTTTAGGTGTGGATCTGTTGGTATGGTGGGGTGGTAGGTTAAGAGTTTGTCAGGCTGGTGTTGTAGTGTTAGTAGTGTGGTTGTTTGGGGTTATCGGTGGAGGTTCTGGATGTTGGTGGTGGCAGGTGGTGGCCCCAGTTTGTATGGTGGTGGCGTGGCTCTGGCTGGTGTGAGGTATTGGTGGAGTAATGAGTTGTTAGTAAGTAGTAGTCCTTTCCGTAGTAGGAGTTGTAGTTTGTAGTTGTTATGTCTGTTGTTGTTGTAGGCTGTTGGTGTAGAGGTAGTAGGATGGAGGGTGCGAGGTTTTAGGTGTAGGAATAGTAGTAGTAGTGTAGTTGCACGTGTCTGGCTGTTGTAGTGTGTGATGTAGTTGGAAGGTTATTGGCAGTTAGTTGTTGAGTGTAGGTAGTTTTATTTGGAGTTTGTAGGAGTATGTTATTGGAGTAGTATGCTTGGAGTAGTATGTTGTAAGTCAGTTGGTGTAGTAGTAGTTATTAGTTGTTGTAAGTTTGAGTTTTACGGAGTTTAGTTGTTCTGTATAGTGATTCTGGCCTGTAGGTGTAGTTCCTGTATGCTAGTAGAGTAGGTGTTTTAGTTAGAGTAGTTAGTAGTGTGTAATAGGCTGAGGCAGTTGGTGGGTGGAGGAGTAGGGAGCTAGGTGTAGTGGTGTTATGGAGGCAGTAGTTGTAGTTGTTGTTAGGAGTTGGAGGACTTTGGTGGAGGAGTTTTGTGGTTGGATGGCCAGGTGTTGTAGGTGGTGGTGGTGGTTGGTGTTGTTGGAGTGCAATGGTAGGTGGTTGGTAGGTGGTTGGTGGCCTCGGTGGTGGAAGTTGTCAGGCCCCCTAGTAAGTGGAGTTGTAGTTGGACTGGACGGTTGGTGTAGTAGTTTAGTAGTTATAATGTTTGTAATATAGTAGTTTCTAGTTGTACGTAGTAAGTTGGTGGTGAGTACGTAGTCATGTCGTTGTCGTTAGTCTGGCGTAGTCGTTAGTCGTTGTGGTGTAGTCGGTGTAAGTTGTTGTAGTCTCCGTTGTCCCTGTCAGGTAGGTGTAGTATTTGTATGTAGTACGTCTGTAGTTGGAGTTGGTGGAGGTGTTGGAAATGGGTAATGGTGGGAGTAGTAGTAGTAGTAGGTGTTTGTAGGAGGCAGGAGTTGTTCGTAGTAGTAGTCAGGGTAGATCTGTTAGAGTATTAGTGAGTAGGTGGTGTTGGTTGTTGTAGTTCTGTAAGTAGTAGTATAGGTGAGGTGGTGGCTTGAGTAGTTCGGTGGTTGTGGAGGGATGTAGTGAGGTGTGGGGTGATGGTGGTGGTGGTACGTGTGTTGTCAGGAGGTGGTTCGGATGGTGGTGTTGTAGGTTGGTGGTGTTGTTGGTGGCTGGTGGTGGTGGTGAAGGAAGGTGGGTTGGGCTGGTGTAGGTTGGTGGTCTGGGGTTATAGGATTGTTGTTGGTGTTGGTGAGGCTTGGATGGGGTGTTTTTGTAGGTGGTGGCATCGTAGTCTGTAGTTGTGGGTAGGTGTAGTTGTAGTAGTATGGTTGTATTTGTAGGTAGTGGAGTTAGTAGTTGTAGTAGTGCTGGCTGGTCACGCGTTAGAAGTCAGTAGGAGTCTCAGTAGTAGTAGTATTGTTGTGTAGAGTAGTAGTCGTGGTGTTGTTGTTAGTTTGTAGTCTGTTTGTCAGTAGTAGGTTGTAGTAGTAGTCAGTTGTTTAGTTGGAGATTGTATGTATGGTCGTCGTTTAGTAGTAGTTGTGTAGTCTGTTGTCGGAGTCAGTAGTTGTAGTAGTATGTTGTAGTATAGTTGGTAGGGTATGTTGTTGTTCAGTTGTAGGCAAGTCATTCGTCAGGTTTGTTGTCCAGTAGTAGTACTAGTTAGTCTGTAGGAAACGTAGTTAGTCAGTTCGTCGTATGTAGTAGTGGTAGTAGTAGTAGTAGTAGTAGTTGTAGTAGTAGTTGTTGTGTAGTTAGTAAGTAGTAGTAGTTATAGTAGGTAGTTGTTAGTCGTAGTTGTAGTAGTAGTGTAGTAGTAGTTAGTAGTTTGTAGTAGTAGTAGTGTATAGTAGTAGTATTAGTAGTAGTTGTTAGTTGTTAGTATGTATTGTTTAGTTAAGTAGTAGGAGTTCAAGTAGTCAGTTGTAGTATTGTAGTGGGTAGAGTTTATGGTATTGTAGTGGTGTAGTATGTGGGTAGTGGTAGTGTTACTTAGTGGTTGTTGTGTGGAGTAGCTAGTCATTGTAGTAGTAGTAGTATGAGAGTAGTAGTTAGTGGCAGTCCAGAGCAGTAACAGCCGCACCAGCAGTCCGTTAGTAGTAGTAGTAGGCAGCAGCAGTAGTAGAGTGGGTATTGCGTCGGTAGTGTGCTGATTGGTTTTTGGTGAGGTAGTTGTTTTTCGGTTGTTGTAAGTGAGGGCGTCTTCTAGTAGTTGGCCTTGTTTCAGTAGTTGTAGTAGTTTAGTAGTCATACGTTTCAGTAGTCAGTAGTAGTAGTGGTGATGGTAGTGTTACGTGAAGGATATGATGGATGATGGATGACGTTGTTTATATATTAACTATAATTGTCATCCCTCATCATTTCATCGCCGTCATCATGGCGCCGTCATTCTTGTTACTTTATACCTTTATCTTACGGTCATATTCATATTGGTCCACCCCAGGGTCTTTTAAGCGTAATCTCATTCAAGTCATTTTTAGTTCTTTTGTCTGACGCGGAAAGAACGATCATTAACGAAAATGTCCCTTACGTATTATTTTCCGGTCTTTATTTATCGTCCCTAAATCCTCTACATTCTTCTACCTTCATTTACTCATTTCATCTTCTCATCCTCCATCATCATCATCCATAAAATCATCATCATCTTATTTGAATTGAAGCATCATTTTGATAACGGTTCCACAGGTTTTGTTTCGTTCGAAAAAATTTCGGTGATACAGAAATCTCGTTCCATTGAAGTGTTATCAGACTGCACAACGTTGATTAGTTGATGGCTTCTTTCAAACCAAATTATAGTCATACCCCCCCTCTCCCCAATCTCTCTTCTTTCTCAACACCACCTCCCCCCACCCGCCCTATAATATCTCTATCGCTCTCTTTCTCAGTCTCTCTCTCTCTATCTCTTCTTCTCAGCTCCTCCTTTCTTTCTTTCTTTCTTTATTTCTTTCTCTCTTTTCTTTCTCTCTCTTTCTTTTTTCTTTCTTTCTGTCTTCACACTCTATTCTCTTTATATATATTATATATATATATTTATATATATATATATACTCTAATATATATATATTATATTTATATCTTATGTGTGTGTGTGGTGTGTGTCGGTGTGTAGTGAGCGGATCGCGCGCGCCGTTCGTTGTTTTGTGTGTGTGCGTTCGTGTGTTGTTTGTGTGATGTTGTGAATCGTTGGGGGTGAAGCGCTCCTCCTCTCTCTCTCTTCCTCTCTTCTCTCTCTGAGATGTGTTGAATGAAGCGCTCTCTCCTCCCTTCCCTCTCTATCTATCCTCTCTCTCTCTATCTCCCTCTCTCTCTCTCCTCTCTCTCCTCTCTTCTCTCTCTCTGAAAAGAGCTCTCTTTCTCAATGAGTCGCTCTCTTCCTCTCTCCATACTTCCTTCTCTTTCACTTTACTCTCTCCATTACCCGATCATTTGGTTATATTCCACAATCTACTTGCAGATTTTTATATGCTTCTATTTGAACACACAACACACACCTCACCACAGACTCACAGCAGACCACAGGTCAAAACACACAGACAACCACACACACACGAAACACAGACCTGACACAGACTAAACACACATACACACACACATTCCTCACCACCACACACATCTCTCACACAAAACTTCGTTGCTACCTTTTACCCCTTTTTTCATGCCTGATTTGCTTTGTTATCAGGGCCCCGTATAGAGACGTGGGTTAGAGCACTGGCGTCTCACGCGTGGAGAAGGGCCCCCCCGCGTGATCGATCACAGATTCCATTAGTAGATTGTGATTCTTTTTTTTTTTAAAAAAAAAAAAAATAAAAAAATAAAAAAAAAAAACAAAAAAAAAAAAAAAAACAACCTTTTCTATGTCCACTCAGTTATTGGGTAGCTGGGTCTGTTAGATCTGGTGGAAGGTACCTTCTTGCAATAGGTCCATAGCGTCCTATACAAAGGAGGCTATAAAGCTGTTACTCTATTGTATCCTTTTCCACGCTATAGAAGAATCGGGATAATTTAAATAAATGATATTAAATTCCTGCTTCACGGGTTTTAATGTTTCAGAATCAGAGTCAATCATTTGTTTTGTACAGTTGAGGAAGGAACTCCTATTTGACTGTTAGCAGCGGTTTTTGGAATCAGGTTTCGTTTCACAAAGTGTTTGAATGGTTGTAGAATTGCCTCACTACATTTTAACAACAAAGAAAAAAGAGAAAAAAAAAATGAACATTATTGTTTTTAATAGGAAGGGAAAGAGATAGCTATATGGATGGAGGAGAAAAGAGCGGATAGGACAGTGATTGAGATTATATATGTTTTGAGGGTGAGAGAGAGAGGAGAAGAAGAAGAAAGAGGCTAGACGAGAGGAGAGGAAGAGAGAGAGCCGGGAGCAGAGAGAGAAGAGAGGGAGGGGTGATACAACTCCACGGGAAGGGGGAGACCGAGAGGAGAGGGAGGGAGAGAGAGAGAGAGAGCGGGATAGGGAGAGGGGATTGATGGAGAGATGGATAGAGAGTGTGAGAGATTTAGGAACGAGAGGAGATAGAAAGATGAGGGAGGGAGAGAGAAAGAGATGGATGTGAATGAGAGAGAGAAATATGTGAAAGATAATAGATAGGTAGAGATAGGATAGATAGATAGCTAGATAGATAGATAGATTGATGATAGAAATAGATAGGAATGAGAGAGAGAGGAGATACTGAGGGGGGGGCGTTTGCATATTTAATAGTTGTTGTCGTTATAGGCTATAGGCAAAGGATAAACTTTCTTTTTTGATGGAATAGAAAAGAACGTCAGTTACCGATATGGATTAGGGAACTGGTAGTGAAAACATTATCGTGGGTATGGATTGTAGCTTTGATGGAGGGGGGGGGGGGGGAGAGGAGAGAGCGAGGGAGCGAGAGAGCAGGGTGAGAGGCTGGTGAGAGAGCCTTGAACGGGAGAGAGAAGGAGGAAGGAGAGAAGAGGAGAGAGGGAGACGTGAGAAGAGAGGGAGAGAGGAGGCGCGAGAGAGGGTTGGAGCGGGTCACGAGGGAGGTTGGAGGGAGGCTGACGGAAGGAGAGAGAGAGAGTGAGAGAGAGAGAGAGAGGGTGGGGTGGGGGGTAGCCTATTTGGTTTGGGGGGGGGGGGGCGTTTGGGGGTTTTGTTGAGGTATGTGAATATTTAATAGTTTTGTCGTTTATAGGCTATTAGGCAAGGAAAACATCTTTGCTGCGAATATAATAGAAACTATCAGTTTCCGATGAGGTTTAGGAATGGTAGGAAAACATTTATCGTGCGGATGGATGGAGGTGGGAGGGGGGGGGGGGCGGGGGGGAGAGGGAGGAGAGAGAGAGAGAGAGAGGAGAGAGGAGGAGAGTGGGAGGTGGGGACGGGGAGTGACGGGGAGGGGGGGGAGGGGGAGACGAGGTGGGGAGGAGGGAGAGGGGGAGGAGAGAGAGGGAGAGAGAGGGATAAGAGAAGGGAGGGGTAAAGGGGAGCGAGCAGAGAGGAAAGGGAGAGATAAGAGAGAGGAATAGAGAGGAGAGACAGAGAGGAGGGAAAGAAAAGAGAGAGAGATAGAGAGAGGAGCGAAGGAGATAGGAGAGATAGATAGAGAGATAGAGGAGGGAGGCGAGGAGGGAGAGAGAGTAAGATTTGAGAGAGATGACGGAGTGATAGATTAGTGAGGGTTGGTTAGTGAACTGAGAGAGTTAGAGAAGGACGGAGGGGAGGAAGGTGGCGAGATGAGAGCGAGAGGGGAGAGAGAGGGGACAGAGAGGTGATAGCATAGAGAGTTATTTAGGAGGTAGTTTGTTAGTTAGAGCTATTACGTCACGACTATTTCCATATATTGTTCTCATTATCTTTGGCTATTTACGGTCACGACGATATTTCCATCTTTTTTTTAATATCATTTGGCTATATATTTACGACAAGACTTTTTCCATCCTATTTTCCCATATCTTTTGAGGCTATATTCGGACACGGAATATTTCCATCTATTTTTCATCATTCTTTGGACTATTACGACACGACTATTTCCATTCTTTTTTCTCATATCTTGGGCTCTATTACCGACACGACTATTTCCATCGATTTTCTCATTTATCGTTGGCTATCTATTACGACACGACTCCCTATTTACTTCTATTTTTTCAGATCTTTGGTGGCTATTACGACCACGACTTTTCAGCTATTTCTCATATCTTTGGACGATTTCGACACGACTATTTCCATCTATTTTCTCATATATTTGGCTATTAAATTTTGAAATCGACACATCGTATCCCATACTTTTCCATCTTATTTTTCATCTTTGGCTATTACGACATGACTATTTCATCTATTTTCTCATATCTTGGTGCTGTATATCTGGGTTTGGTGATCATGAACACTCGCTTTCGGATCAGAAAGGTTCCTGGGTTCGAGCCTTAGCTTGGCGCATAGTTGTGTCTCTGTCAGATAAAAAAGTTGTAACATGCTCTATTAGGCGTCTTCCTTGTCTCGTTTTTTACTTGTTATGTTTGTGTATGGCCGGTTAGTAGGTCCAGGGACCCATTGTGGAAAGATGAACGCGCTTATTGTTCTATCTTTGAGCACCGACGGTTAGTGGAAATATATTGCGCCTACATTAAAGCTCTATTTTTTATTATTGGAATATCGATAAACCCATTCCAGTTTAGGCACTTTCGTTCTCTCAGTCAATGGGGCACTACATCGATCCCCCCCCCCCCCCCCCCCCCTCCCCCCCCCCCCCCCCCCCCCCCCCCCCCCCCCTGTCCTCCCATAAGGATGGACTGGGTTGGTTGATTTTCGTGTTTGACTTCATGCCTTTGGTCATGGCGATGAATAGGGCCTTTCTAATCATAACTGCACTCTTCCATCTTCTTCTGTCCTTGGGCAAGACATTTGCCTCACTCCAGGTAAAGATTGGAGACGACAAATCTGGTTTGAAGGCTTCTCCTCCACGTTGTTTTGGGGACAACCCCGTTTACCTCATTCCCCGTGGGTTTCATTCAAGAGACTGTTTGGTTATATTACAGTTCATGGCCCTTTCCGCAGGGGTATGGCCCAACCTAACCCATCGCCACCTTTCTGCGCACTGGTCTAGGACATCCAATTTGTTCTTGGTTTGTTCTTGTCCAAAAGGTCGCCTGTTGCGGCACTTTTGTCAAATCATTTCAACTGGAGGATTTGTCGAAGACAGCCGACAGGATTGGTTTTGTGCGACTGGAGTTGGGCTTGCTGCGCGACTGGAACTTGGTTTGCTCTCTCTGTTTATATGATCTGCGCGAGGAGGAAAGTACTTCCCATATGCTAGCGTCTAACGTTCCTATCAAGTGCTCTTTTTCTGTTTCACGCTATAGGAAGACAGCGATATTGATCCTGTGACCCCTTGGGACCATGGCTCCCGAACTCCGATGGGCTTATGGGCTAGCTTTTGTAACTACGGGGACATGTGGCATGACATGGTCTGTCACAACAGGAGTCTTTTTAGTTTCAAAATCCCGATCTGAAGCGGTTTGCATAGTCGAGTCCTTCTCTCACCCTACTAGGTGCTAAATGAGACGTAGCTGGCGGTACAGCATTGCCTCTTTAAAATGAAAAAAATTATAACCAAATCCTTTACATCCGCCCATGTTTCATCCTACATGTTAAGTGTAGTTGTTGGCTTGTGAGCCCTTGTAAAGAGCAGTTTTTTCGGATGTCCACATTTAGTGGATTATTGCACTGTGAATATACAAGCTAATTTATTGGTCTTTTTTTATGTTATAAACATTTTTGTATTGTTTTTGTTTTGTTTTTTCTGTTGTTTTTTTTATTAATTAGTTTTTTTTTGTTTTTGTTTTATGTTATCTTGGTTACTGTTGTTTCATTAAAATAGTTTTCATTATTGTTTTCGTATAATTTTTTACTTTTCCCCGCCCCCCCCCCCCCCCCCCCCCCCCACACCCCCCACCCCCCCCCCCCCCGCAACCATCCTTTGACTACAAGCACGGGGGTTAGTCTGTGCAGTGTGCTGATATAGAACCGTGATATTTTCCCCTTTACAGTTTTTGAGTCAGTGAGAGAGTGGAGAGATAAGGACATGTGTTTCTATGACGTAGTTTGTTGGGACTCTGTTGTTCATGTTTGTGGTTTGTGCTTTGTTGACTCGTGAAGTCTGTTCTGTCTGTTTGTTGTTTTCGTGGTTTGTTTGTCTCACGATTTTTGGCACTAAGATTGGTGCTCTGGTGCTGGTGATGGTTGAATGGTGTGTGTGGTGATGATGATGATGATGTTGATTGATGATGATGATGATGATGATGGTGATGATGATGTTGCTATGATGATGATGATGATGATAGATGGCGATGAGGACGATGATGACGATGAGTTGACGATGATGTGATGATGATGATGTGATGATGATTGATGATGATAGGATGATGATGATGATTGCTGATGTGGATGACGATGTTGCTGTTGGCCTCGATGATGATGATGGTGTGATGTATGATTTGGAGATGAATGAGGATGTCGATGATTGATGAAGTTTGTGGATGTTTGATGATGATGATGTTGGTGGTGGTGATGATGGATGATGTTGATGAGGGTGGTTGGTTGCCAGGACGTCGGTTGTGTGGTGGGTGATAGTGGAGTAGGTTTTGAATATGATAGATGACGATGATGTGATGATAATAATAATTGATGCCAAGTTTTCACCTAATCATCTAATACCCATTACGTATTGAACCAGTTTCAGGTGATCACATCTAGAAATTTGTGCACTATAAAAAAAAAAAATACTAATGCCGAATGCGATGTAAGCACACAACCCCCCCCACCCCCCCCCCCCCTCCCCACCCACACACCCACACAAGAAAGAAGAGGAAATGATACTTCTCACCTTGTAAATCAAAACAAATAAATTTCGAATTAGAAAGTTAAGTAAGATAATATAATCAACCCCCCCCTTCCCCCCCCCCCCCCCCCCCCCCCCCCCCCCCCCCCCCTCCCCCCTTACCCTCCCCCTTTTCCCCCAAACCCAAAAAAAAAAAAAAAAAAAAAAGAAAAAAAAATGAAAGGGGCCCCACCTCCCCGATATCGCCCCTATAAAGGATAATTTGCCGCCGGTCTGTTTGTCTTCGTCTGTCTGTGGTTCCCCGCGTTGCCGTTTTGTTCCGTCTGTTGTTTGGGCTGTCTGTCGTCTGTCTGTTGCTTGCCCCCCGTCGTCTGTCTGTTTGTTTGTCTTCTGTTTTTCTGCTGTCTGCCTGTCGCGGGCTGCCCCTTTTTTTTGTTTGTTGCTGTCTGTCTGTTTTTTTGTCTTTTTTTTGTCTTTTGTTTCTGTCTATCTTCTGTCTGTTGTCTGTCTGTTTGCTGTCTGTTTTGTCTCCCCGTTTCTGTCGTCTGTCGTTGTCTTTTGCCTGTCTGTCTGTTTTTCCCCCCTGTTGTTGTCTGTCTGTCTTTTGTTTGTCTGTCGCCAGGGAGACTCCCCCCCAAATTTTCCCAAAATTTTTAAAAATTTTTAACTAAAAAAACCCTTTCGTTGTTTCTGGGTGTCTCTCCCCTTCAATAAAAAATAACAATAGATTTTGCCAGGTACATTTGGTGACGGGGGAAGTTTTTTGGTTTTTTTTATTATTATTAAATTTTTATTATTTTTTTTATTTATTATTATTATTATTTTATTATTATTTTATTTTTTATTATTATTTTTTTTAAATTTTTATTTTATTATTTTTTATTATTTTATTATTTTATTTTATTTTATTATTTTTATTTATTTTTTAAATTTTTATTATTTTTATTTTATTATTATTTTTATTTTTAATATTATTTTATTTTTTATTATTATTATTATTATTTTTATTTTTTTATTTTTTTTAAAATTTTTATTATTATTTTTATTATATTATTTTTTTTTTATTATATAAATTTTTATTATTTTTTATTATTTTTAAATTTTTATTTTTTTATTTTTAAATTTTTTTTAAAATTTTATTATTTTAAAATTTTTTTTTTTTTATTATTATTTTTTATTTTTTTTATTTTATTATTATTATTATTATTATTAATTTTTTTTAAAATTTTTATCTTATTACTTGCACTTAACTGGTTGAAACAAAGGAAAATAAAACAAAAACAAATTTTTTTTAAAAATTAATAAAATAAAAAAAAATTTAAAAAATAAAAATTTAAAAAAAATAATAATAATTAAAAATTTTTAAAAATAATAATAAAAATTTTTAAAAAAATAATAATAAAAAAAATAAGGGTACCCTCCCCCCCCCCCCCCCCAAAAACACTTAATTAAAATTTTGGCCGGAAAATCCCCCTTTAAATTAAAAACATCGATAGATAAATGACCTCATCTTCAAAAACCTAAACCCCGGGACCGGCCAAAGCTACCCTTTTATTTTTTATCTCATAATAAATGATTATTTTTTTTTTATCCCCAAAAAAACCTTGATTTTTTTTGGTTTAGCCCTTTGATAGAGGGTCGAAAAAAAAATGACCCTTTTTCCTAACCATCCTCCTTTCCCCCCTTTTTTTCCCATCAATCGATAAACTCGTTTATCCCCCCATCGATAAACCGTTTATATCCACCATTTATCAATCCACCCTCCACCCCCAAATTTATAACCCATCAATCTCCATCCCCATCCTTTTTAAAACCCCTCACCATCCTTTTACAACCCTCAATCCATAAACCTTTCCTCCATTTAAACCATCCCCCTCCCCCCATCCATCCACCTTTTTAAACCCATCAACCATCATCCCCACCACCATTTTCATTCCTTTTCCCATCCTCGATTTACAACCCATAATCCATCCTTATTATCCTCCCCCTCCCTCCATCCCCCTCTATTTATCAACCCATCAATCCATCCTCTATCTATCCATCTACCCCTCCTTCCACCCCCCCATCCACATTTAAACCTCACTCATCTTTAAAAACCTTTCCGGGCCATAGTTTTTCAGTGGGCACTTACGGTATTCTATCCCCCCGTAACCTGGGGGAGGTTCCCGACCTCCCTAGTGGAAAGGGGGGCACTTACGGTTCTTTATCCCCCTGTAACCCGGGTAGGTTCCCCGACCTCCCATAGTGGACAGGGAGGCACTTACGGTGTCTTCTATCCCCCCTGTAACCTGAGTGGGGGTTCCTGATCTCCCATAGTGGACAGGGAGGCACTTACGGTGTCTTCTATCCCCCTGTAACCTGGGGGGGGGTTCCTGACCCCCCATAGTGGCGGGGGGCACTTACGGTGTCTTCTATCCCCCCGTAACCTGAGTGGGGGTTTCCCGATTCCCATAGGGACAGGGAGGCACTTACGGTGTTCTTTTTCCCCCTGTAACCTGGGTGAGGTTTCCTGGGCCCCCATATGGACGGGAGGCACTTAGGTGCTTCTATCCCCCTGTAATTGAGTGGGGTTCCTGATTCCCCCAAATGGGGCAGGGAGGCACTTACGGTGGGCTTCTATCCCCCGTAACCTGGGTGAGGTTCCGACCCCCAAGTGGTAGGGAGGGACTTTTGGTGTCTTCTATCCCCCCGAACTGGGTGGGGTTTTCCCGACCTCCCATAGGGATAGGGGGCACTTACGGGGTTTTCTATCCCCCTGTAACCTGGGGGTGGGGGTTTCCCACCTCCCATAGTGGACAGGGAGGGACTTTCGGTGTCTTCTACCCCCGTAAATGGGTGGGTTTCCTACCTCCCATGTGGGCGGGGAGGCACTTACGGTGTCTTCTACCCCCTGTAACCTGGGGGGGATTCCCGACCTCCCATAGTGGGCGGGGAGGCACGACGGTGTCTTCTATCCCCCTATATCTTATTTCCCCTTTGTTGGGTTTTGTGCTTGTGTCCGGGGGAACTTATAGTAATCTCAAACTAAGTACTTTTGGTATGCTCTTTGGGAAATTTCATTCTGATCCCCTTTTGTTCCCCGTTCCCCCTTTTTTTCACTTTTTCTTTGGGTGCTTTAAAATTTTAATTCTAAACTTTTTCTATCTCATTTTCTTCTTGTTTTCTGGGGCTGATATTTACCCTTTAAATTTTTTCAAACGCCGTAAAACCCTTAAAAAAACAACCTTTTTTACCAAGGGGCCCTATGTTATATTAAATTGTCATTGGAGATTACGCTCTTAAGTCGAAAAAACAAGCAAACGTTCTCGATTATCCAAGCTAAACACCAGCTTTCCGGCCCCAAAAAAACCGCCAATCCAGAAGAATTAAATTGTCAGCATGGTTTTAATTGGCTTCTAGACTTCCAAAATCAGTAATTCATTGGCTGACTATTAATTAGTCCCCCCTGTTTTATCATCCCATTACTGAATTATTCATCTAATACGTCGTCTTTCCTTCATCCAAAATAATGGATTTATTACGGCTATGTGGCCTATGGTATGTACTCGCTTCGGACGAAAGGCCTGGGTTTCGAGTCTCGCTCGGGCATA
>NW_027629544.1:0-37384 GCF_034508935.2 Berghia stephanieae | reverse complement strand
GCCCCGCGCTGGGGGTGCCTTGACCCAAAAGTCCCCTCGCCCCAGCTAAATTTTGCGGCACGAAATTGCGGCTGACGCTTGGTTTTCTAATCTTCCTTGGAATATACCTTAGAGACAAATTTCCCATGGGGGAGAACAAAGGGAATATAGGAATTTAATTTAAAACTATAAACTTTGCTGACAAAATTTTGGACAGAGAATACAGGCCTAAATTACGGAGCTGAGAGTTCAATTCTCAACGTCCAAAATGTCCAAATTTAGAATTCTGGTGATTTTAATTTTAAACTCGAATAACTCAGTTCATCTAATCAGTAAGAATAAAGCAGCAAAAATCGAAACTGTTCGGACACGGGCTCCGACGAGATAAAATAATATTCCAGCACAAACCTCGATGATGATTACTTCAAACAGGGAGCCTATAACATAAAGCGTACACCAACCTTCTCTTCCAACAACATTGAATCAAGATCTCAAAAAAAAAAAAAATCAAATGTATTTAAAAACGACAACTGAAGAAATGATTTTCAGTGACACAGGGAAACATCCAATCGCTTCAGCACCAGCACACACGATGACCTTCAAAAGCTAAGAACACTTGCACTGGACGGAGACTTATGGAAGCAAATTATTACTAACTGGATACTAAGAACAAACTGACACACTCGGAGTAACACACACACACACACCACACACACACACACACACACATTGTTCACGGCAAGCGTCCATAGTCGAGACAGTGCAGCCATATTCATTCCTTCAATTCATTCGACATGATATACAATAGGATTCAAAGTCAGTTTTCACGTCCGCCCAGCAACCAGCAGTTTGGTTCTTAACAAACGAAATGGGTATTTTTTATTCTTCTTTCGGGGAAACTTTTTCACATGCCATGGGGATCAGAATGTATAAAAGTCAATACTTTGGATCAGTTTTAATTATGTCTTTCTTCCTGGATACACTTTTATGTCGTGGGAAAAGGGTATTTCAAAAGGGCGTCCGCCTTTTGTTCTGATAGTTTACAGCCATTTTACTAAGTTACAATGAGTCAGTCCGGGGAAGTTACGTCAGGGGTTTGTTGAAGCCTTTTCTGGTTGGGTTTTTTTTGACTTCTCTTTTGCTGGCATGGAGGTAAACTTATCATGATTTCCTATTCCTCCAAAACTGTTTTCCAAAATGCTCTCTGTCTTTGTCGGGAAATGGGTTTAAACTTATTTTTGGGTCATAAACCCCTTCCCGGGAATTTCCTTGGCTAGAGAGAAACATCAAATATATATTTTCAATTTTTGAGAATGAAATTTTATCGTTTGAAATCATTTGTTTTGTATTCTGTATTTCCCAGTCTCAAACATTACAAAGAGGAATGTAATATAATTAAAATTTTGGACCATCGTTTTAAAATGGTAAAAAAAAAATTTTGTTCCTGTGTTGGAAAAAAAACATCTGCCCTTTCCTTACCCAACTTCAAAAAATCGTCACATTCGTTACGATGCAACCAAAAACTTCTCATCGATTTTTCTTGTTTCTCATAAACTTTAAAAAAATTTGTTTATCATAGCCAAAAAAACCCTTGACACTGTTTTTGAAAGAGCCATTCTGCTGAACAATATTATCAAAGAATATACTGGTTAATCTTCTGTTTGAGGAAGAAAAATATATTTTTGTTTTGGGGTGGATGTAAAGTTTGGGGGGAAAATTTCCCTGAAATTTTGGCCGAAAAGGGAAGGAGTTAAAGAATATGACAAATTTGCACTTTTTTAATTCACTCAATCCTAAAAAAATTTTGCTATTTTTAAAAATTGGGGAAAAAAATGTATATATAGCCCTAATTTTATTCAACTCCCAAATTAACATGTAAAAACTAAATAGATTACTTTGATACTAGCCTAAAATTTTTCTCAGACAAATGACTACGGATATAGCCCGTTGTTAGGGTTGAGTGAGTTAACGCCTGCTTCGTTTTTAAAATTATTATTTTTAATTTTTAAATATTATTTTATTAAAATTTTTAAATTTTTAAATTATTATTATTATTATCATTTTTAATTATTTTTTTAATTTTAAATTTATTTTTATTATTATTATCTTTATTATTTTTAAATATTATTATTATTATTATCATTATTTTTATTTTTATTTTATTATTTTTTTATTAAAAGGGAAGCAAATCCCTAATAAATACCAAAAATTTTTTAAAAATTGGGGGTTGCTTACGAATCAGTAATTCACGTAACACAATGAAAAGCACACAAAACATCTTTTAAACAAACTATTTTTAACATTACACGCCGCCCCAAAATTTCCCAATAAATTTTCATTGCAAAGCTTTTTAACTATCGCATCATAATGGTGTTTCATCATCATTATCATCGTTAAACACCAAAATCATTATTATCCTCTACACAATGATCATGTCCATCCATCGATATGACGACAAACGTTACAGGTTGGGCAGCGTGATATCATCAATTTATCGAAAATACTCCTTTCGGATATCCTGATAATAAAATTATGAAGTTTAATTTCCCAAACCCAAAATTTAAAAAAGATAATAAAGATATAACTATTTTTTAATACACAATTAAAAATTTTTAAATTTTTTCATAAAGCGCGAAATGTAAAGTTGCCCCCTCGAAACGCCAAAAAAACAATAAATAACAATGTGACATCGAAAAGTAAGCTTCAATTGAATATTGGATATTAAACCCCAATTTTCTCACTCGTCTGTAGTGTTTTTATTCATCCACTTTTTTTTGATCAAGGGGAAATCCGAAAAGTCCACATTATCTTTTTTCGTTCATTGGGAAATTTAAGCTCACATTAAATTTCACATTGTTTTTTAAATTTTTCTGCGAAAAGCAAAAATGTTTTTTGACATTTTGTAAAATCAGACTCACGTTTAAATTTAAAAACGAGGGATCAGGCCCCCCGGGGTAAAGATACAGAGACCTGACCAAGTGGGGGTTATAAGGTGTCAGACAAAAACAAGAAAAAAAAATACAGAACAAAAAAACCATCCCAAAAAAAATTTTTCGACCTTTTTTGACTGGGGATCGAAACCCCAGACATTCTGGTTTACCGGGCAGACGTGTAAGTTCAGTTTTTTTATCCTTCACAAATTAAAAATTGAGCACTTTTTGGCAACTAAACAGCGCAATATCCACAAAATTTTGCTCAAACGGGTTTTAGGAGTCGTAGCCGACATCAACTCTTTAAACAAGACGGAGGAGTCATGACAAATGGGAGGGGATAAAACAAATTTCTGTTCAAAAGCCGTGACGTCACCCTTTACTTGTAATGACGCATAAAACTTAGTAACCCGGGTTTTTAAAATATCGGAACAATTTCGACGCCCTAAAGGGAAAAACTTTTCCGACGAGCATAAAAGTGTATCCAGAGAGAAAAAACATTTTAAATCTGATCATGTTTTAAATTTTATACATTCCCGATCACAAAAACATGTGAAAAAGTTTCTAGCCAGCATGAAGAAAAAAAAGTACCGATTTTCTTTGTTTAAAACCCAAGCTGCTCTTTGGGCTGGGGGGACGGACATCAGACTACGGGGAATCCTTTTTTCCCTATGGGACAGACACAAGCTTTTTAAAGTACTAATTGCATTGTAAACCCGTTTTTGACCATGGGGAAAACAACGTTAAAATATATTTTAAAAATCAAAAAATTATAAATCTATGGTTTTTGTAATTGAAAATATCTTTTTCATTTGTTTTGTTCCCCCTCCCCCGCCCCCCCCCCCCGCCACCCCTCCTTGTTTTTTGGTTTTTTTTTTTTTCTTTCTACTTCTTTTTATTTTATTTTTTTTAGGGTTTGTCTTTTGTTTTTTCTCTTTTCTTTTTTTTTTTTTTTTTTTTCTTTTTTTTTTTTTTGTTTAAAAATTTTTTTATTTTTTTTCTTCAATCGACAAGAAATTATGTTATATCTCTTCAGTAAAATGATATTATTTTAAAACCCCAAGATCCCATTATGTATCTTTCAATTTTTAGATTTAAATCATCCGGGCTGACAGCTTTAAACCGATCCTGACAAATGGGTCACACGTAAATACTGCATATCTAAGGAAAAGAAACAGAGAGAAAGAAAAAGATAGAAAACTCCCCCACCCCCCGTGACCAGCAGGGTGATACAAGCTTTAGGTCAGCTCAGCCCGCTACAAAATAGGATCGCCACTGCCCACGTCCGTTTTTTTGGAATTGCATTGCAAGAAAGGGTTGGGGACTGGGGGAATCAAAGTAAGTAGTGTTTACTTATTTGTAAAAAAACGTCATTTGTTTCAACTTTTGATATTTTTTTTTCTCTCTAAAATTTGTTTTTTGTCCGTGTTCGATGACGGGTTTTGTCAATGCCCTTTGATTTATTTGTAAAGATGTTATTCGTTTGAACAGGGAATGTTATTTTTTCTAGAAATGTTTTTCTGAAAATTTTCCGTGTTCGAGGGACTGTTTTTTTCCAATCCCCGTTGACTTATTTGTAAATTTTGTTATTCGTTTGAACATGGAATGTTTTTTTTCTAGAAATGTTTTTCTGACATTTTCCTGTTCGATGACGGTTTTGTCAATGCCCGTTGCCCTTATTTGTAAATATGTTATTCTTTTGAACATAAAATGTTTTTTTTTTAGAAATGTTTTTTCTGACATTTCCGTGTTCGATGACTGATTTTGTCAATGCCCGTTGATTTTATTTGTAAATATGTTATTCTTTTGAACATGGAATGTTATTTTTTCTAAAAAATGTTTTTCTGACATTGTCCGTGTTCGATGACTGTTTTTTTTCAATGCCCGTTGACTTATTTGTAAATATTTATTCGTTTAAAACATGGAATGTTTTTTTCTAGAAATGTTTTTCTGACATTGCCCCGTGTTCGATGACTGATTTTTCAATGCCCGTTGACTTATTTGTAAAGATGTTATTCGTTTGAACAGGGAATTTTTTTTTCCCCTAAAAAATTTTTTTTCAGTCAGTTTTCTTTTTTTGATGACTTAACTTTCAATTTGGGAAACCTTTGACTTATTTGTAAAATTTGTTTTTTATTTGAATAGGGATTTTTTTTTTCTTCCATAAAATTTTGGGCCGCTGTTTTGAAATATCTTTTTGGGCTGAACAATATCATGAATGAAATGAAACTTGTTGCTTTTCAAAGTGAGTAAAAAAAAAAACATATTTTTGTGTTGGGGGGTTTGTAAAACTTTTGGGGAAAAATGTAAAATGGCTGGTAAGGGGAGTTAAAAGCCGTTTGATACTAAAAATATAAAATGATTGTCAATGATTCCTCAATGAATCATTTAAAAGAATGCGTTAAAAATCATTACGGTCCCCATTCAAATTTTAGATAACATTTTCTCGGGCGATTAAATCACCCCAACCCTAACAAACCCCTATATCCGTAGTATAAACCGGGGTTTCTTTTACCCCATGCCTATTTATTACATTTTTTCTGAACAGATCAGCCCTAGTATCAAAGCTAATGTTCTTAAAAGTTTACAAAGTTCATGGAAAATTTAATAAAAATATCTATGCACATGCTCCCCCTTTTTAATTTCATTTTTTTTTCAAATTTTGAAAAGTAGTAAAAATCTCTAGGATTGAGGAGTTAACAGTATTAAAACCATCCAGAGAACATACAAAACCCTTTGTTTTTAATTATAACTTTTTTATTACTTTATTATTTTTGTACCCCTTAAAATTCTTGTTTTTTCAAATAACTTTTTTTTTTTTTTTTTTCCCCGTAAAATTTTAGAAATAAAGATGAACACATTTTTAAACCTTGCTTTTTCTGTCTCTTGTGTCCGGAGCTTGGCCCGGCATTCCCAGCTTAACGATGTTGGGGCTACCCACAAGGGCTATCAAAAAGTCTTACAAACAAATGACCAGATGGGGGTTTTTGAGGTGAGTTGTAATAATACTACAGTCACCATCGGGCACTACCAAAAACGAACCCCAACTACCCCGCACAACCATCTTTACCAAATTAAAATTTTTATTATTAATTTTTATTATTATTATTATTATATTATTATTATTATTATTATTATTATTATAATTTTTATTATTATTATTATTATTATTATTTTTTATTATTATTTTTATTATTATTATTAAATTTTTTATTATTATTATTTTATTAATTTTTATTATTATTATTATTATTATTATTATTATTATTACTACAAATTATTATTATTATTTTTATAAACCCGCGATCACGACTCAAAATAATTTTAAAATACAAACCCAAAATACCCTTTAAAATTTTCTAAAATTTTTTTTTACAGGAGACAAAACGGGAGACAAACCTTGCCAAATCCCCAAAAACACAATATGGAAGCTGACAGAGGCATGCATACTTTCTGGATGGGGGAAAAGAATTCACTGTTTGGGGGAGTTACCTCCCAACCCCCTTCTCTACCTATCTGTCTAACAAAATGCAAACTATTTTATCTATCTATCCCATCTATCTATCTAAACTATCTATCTATCTATCTATCTATCTAAACATCTTTCTACCTATCTATCTATCTATCTATCTATCTACTATCTATCTATCATCTATCAATCTATCTATCTTTTCTCCCTATCAAACTATCTGTCTATCTATCTATCTATCTATCTATCTTTTTATCTATCTATCTATCTATCTATCGATACATATAAAAATATTTATGTAACATCATCTTTTAGTTAAGTTATTTATAAATTGAAAAAAATCGCTCATAGGTTTGGGGACAAAAACAAAAACACGAGGCAGAAAAACAATTAAAGAGGGTAATTTATGAAAAAAAAACGTAAATATAAAGATAAAATGGAAAAAAACCCTTTAAAAAATTTTCAAATGCATCGCGGGCGGGAGGAGTTTTAAAGAAATGGGTGGCTTTAAAAACCCAAAAAGACAGATTTTAAAAATTTGGAAAACACATATGAATATCGGGGAAATTTAAATAAGTTTTACTGCAAATTCGACACCATTGACAACGTACTTTAAAAAATTAATATCAAAAACAAAAAATACGTCTCCTCCGCCAAAAATCGAAGAAGAGGCGGTCATCAATGTTCTTAAAAAATGTAAAAAAAAAAAAAGCACCAGGTCCAATGGCTTAGGGGGGAACTCATTTCAAACTTTTAACAACCACTAGCTTCCCTTTCTTCCCTATTTTCCAACGTTAAATAGATGAACTGAAAATCCCAATTATATGGAAAAACATCGACTATAATTCCAGTCCCCAAAAAAAATTCCCCCAACTCACTGAATGATTATAAAACCTGTTGCTTTAACATCAATTATTAGAAATGTCTGGAAAAGATTCTAAAAAGAGAGCTTTTGCAATTTAAAAAATGACCAACACATATTTGTTTCCATATCAGTTTCCTCCCAAAACAAAATCTTAGTGGGGGAAGACGCACTCCTCACAGTGAGCATTCAATATCAAATCATTGGGATGTTTCACCCCCCCAACTCCCTTCCCCCGAATCCTAAAACGTCGTTTTTTTCGTCTGCCTTTAATGCCATGAAAACCAAACTTTTTAAAATTTAGTAAACTGCATGCTCTAAACCTTCCCCAAATTACCTCATAAACGGGAATAAAAATTTTTCTCATCGACCCCCCCCAAACATGTCAGGGGTATTTTTCAAATATATCACAGAAAAAACCTCTTTCAAACGGATGCCCAAAAGGGGGTGAAAGCTCACCTCTTATTTTACACCCTCTATACAAACGTTTGTGGGTAGCTTTGATAACTGCCAATTTAAATCAAGTATGCTGATGACACCGCAATATTTCGGCCTGCTCAATGATTCCTCTCCGAATTTAAATACACTGAGAAAGTTAGAAAATTTCAGCAAATGGTGTGGGCCCTAACGTCTAAAAGCTCCCAAAGTAACAAAAAAAAAGGGAAAAACTGTTTGATCACAGAAAAAAAAGGAAAAAGGCAAGAAAAAAACAAAAATTAACAATCAGGGGGTTGAAACTGTTTAAAAATTTTTAAAAACCTTTTTGTAAAATTTTAGAAAACAGTCCCAAGATTTGAATCGCCCCCAACAATGTCACAAAAAATGAAAACCCGCGCTTGTATATACTCAGAAAATTAAGGTCTTTTAATGTGAACAAAAGACCATGATAAAAAATCTACAAGTCTTTAAAAATTGAGTATCTTTTTTGTTTGGCATCACAACGTGGTATGGAAGCTGTGGAACAAAAAGAAAAATCCAAACTACATAGGGAAACCCCCAGAGAGGCTTTTAAAAATAATTAAAAACCCGACCTTAGAAGCCTTGACACAACTTATATTTAAAGCAGTTGAGAAAAATCTTTTAACATTATAACGAAAAAAGGCATCCGCTGAACGAAAAAAATTTCCCAAATTCTTGCGCTCCGGGAAGACGGTATCTAGAAGCAAAATGTGGACAAATCACTAAGACAACTTCATTCCAACCGCCATAAAATTAATTAACAAATCTTCTGTGGGAAAAAAGAGACAAACCCCAAAAAAAAAAAACGAGAAGCAGTGGGCGTGAATCATCACTTTGACATTTCCGCCGTCGTTATCATCATCATCATCATCATCATCATCATCACATCATCATCATCATCATCATCATCATCATCATCATCATCATCATCATTATCGTAGTCATCATCATCATCATCATCACATCATCATCATCATCCCTCATCATCATATAAAACATCATCACATCATCATCCCTCCCTCACAATCATTGCCATCTTCCTTTTTAATATAAGACACTATATTTATAATTGGTTATCTGCGTCCCAGCAAATAAAATTTGTATCGTTCTATCTGCTGTGTGTGTGTCTGTATGTTTATGTATGAAATGTATGTATGTATGTAAAAAATTTTTGTAAATTTTGTATGTATGAAAGTTGTATGTATGTATGTATGAATGTAGGGAGGGGATAACATGATAAGCTGGTTTGTATGTATGTCCCGCATGTATGTATGGGATGTATGATGTAAGTATGTATGTATGTATGTATGTTTTGTATTATGTAAGTATATGTGTTTTTTATGTACGCCCCTTTTTTTTTTATACACTTGTAGAAACAATGTGCAAGCGTGTATTTTTCGTGTATGGCGTGTCTGTATTTGTAAAAAGTGTTGATGTTCATACCATGAACCAAACTGAGCATTGTTTACCTCACATGAATTGCCTTTAATTTGGACAATAAAGATTATTATTTTTAAAATTATTATTATTTTTAAATTATTAATATATATATATATCTGCTAGTTATTTTTCAATTATGGATGTATCTTTTTTTTTTTTTGTTTATTTAAATTTGAAAAATTTAAATTTCATTTTCCCCCCCTTTTTTTTTTTATAAAAATTTTTTATAAAATTGCCTTCCCAAGACTTTGCAGTACAAGAGAAAAAAAATAAAACACAAAAATCAAAACAAGGGAAAGCACTCCTTAAACCCTATAAATGTCGTGTATATTTACTGAGTTGCCCTTTCTTTGCTAAACATTTAAAAAATTTATAAAACTTTAAATTGAAATTCAGGGGCCCCCCCCTTTTATACTAGGGACAAATTTAAAAAAAAAAACAAATTTCCGTCCCAGTTACGGGATTTTCATGGGTTTCCTTTGACTCAAAAAAATTTTTTGAAAAAAAAATTATAGCTTATTAGAACCTAAAATTCGGCTTTTAAAGAGCATTTTATGGAGCATGCTGAAAAAAGGCTTTTTTTAAAAAGCTATTTAAGGTGAAAAATTTCTTTTTTTTTTTCTTGGAAACTAAGATTTTCTAAAATTTCAAGTGGGCAGCTTGGTTTAGAAAAAACAAAGAAAGATAAGGACCCGAGAGAGAGAGAGAGAGAGAGAGAGAGGGGAAAGAGAGAGAGAGTGGAGAGAGAGAGAGGGGAGAGAGAGAGTGGGGGAGAGAGAGGGGGGGAGAGAGTGGAGAGAGAGTGGAGAGAGAGAGGAGTGGAGAGAGGGGGGAGAGAGAAAATGGGGAAAAGAGAGAGTGGAGAGGAGTGTGTGGAGAGAGAGAGAGTGGAGGTGAAGAGGGGAGAGAGAGTGTAGAGAGAGAGAAGAAAATGGAGAAGAGTGAGTGTGGAGGGGGAGAGGGGAGAGAGAGAGGAGAGAAGAGTGGAGAGAGAGAGAGGGGTGGAGAAAGAGAGTGGGAAGAGAGAGAGAGAGAGAGAGAGAGAGGAAGGGAGAAAATAGAGAGGGGAAGCATTCATTAAATTAAATATAAAAACAATACAACTGTAACCGATCACATTTATAGTTTGATTGATAGAAGGGTCGGCAAAAATAAATACAACATCCCAAATGGGAGCGATCTATATTCATCCCTTTTGCCAACCAAAAGTCATAAATCAAAATATTTTTTTGCGCCCAAAACAAAATTGGATACTTCTTAACAAATGTAAACACGTTTCTTTATTTATGAAAGTTGTAAATATACACATGTTTCAAGCTGAAAAAAATGCCCAAAAGGGAAAAGTTAGATTTTCCCAAAAAAGCTGTAACACTTTCTCTATGTGGGTCACTTTGAGCACCCCTTGCAAGTGACCAATGACCTCGACCCACATAGAAAGGGAATATAAAACATGCCCAATCACAACAGCCCCCTTCAATCTATAGAAGAAAGGGAAGTTGACCTCACCAGCTCTTTGTTATTAAATTTTTGACAACATTTTAATATTAATTCTAGTAAATTATATCATCGACATAAACTTCAAAGGTTACTTAGGGTTTTTTTGGGGTTGATATGTCTAATTTGGCTGGGAGATGTTGTAAGCATTTTACCTAAACGCATAGGTCAATAAAAATTTTTGAGAAAAATCCCCCGACAAAAGATATTTTGGCTTGGGTAAAAACTCACAACCTCCAGAAGTAAAACGGGGCCCGCACACAAAAAACTTTTTTAACCCACGAACTTTTATAGTCCCGGATAATACAGTTTAGTGGAATTAAAACCCTAAACGTAATGGCAAAAAACAATAACAAAGACCCCAGTGACTTCAACGTCATTTTTTTCTATAACAAAGACCCGAGTTTACTTTTAACGTCATTCAAACTATAACAAGACCCGAGTGACTTCAACGTCATTCTATCTAAAAAAAAAGACCCAGGACCAACGTCATTCTTCCCATAACAAGACCCGAGTGATTTTAACCCTCATTCTATCTATAACAAAAACCCGAGGGGGCTTTTTAACGTCATTTTATCTATAAAAAAAACACGAATGGGCTTTGGGAAAATTTATTTATCCAAAGAGCTGATGACCCAAAAACTTTAAATTTTGTTTGCGTTTTGGCTAAGAAGGGTCAAAAAAATTGCCATCAGAAAGTAAACGGACCAACACACAAACATATGTGTGTTTAAACCCTTTAAATTTAAACGTTTTTTAGTCCCGGTTAATAGTTTTTGTGAGAATTACTCATTAACGCGGATGGCAAAAAAAAAACCCAAAAAAAACAAAGCCCCCAGTTACGTCAACCCCCCATAGTATTAGAGATAGTATGACGTTGTAAAAACTCAGATCTTTGTTAATATTTTTGCCATATATGTTAAAATTTAGTAATTCTCACTAAACGTATTAACATGACCATAACGTTAAAGGGTTACACATAGATTTGTGTGTTGGTCCGTTATACTTCCGGATGGCAATGTTTTAGTTTTTTTAGCCTGGCGAAAGACTATCTATAGATTATATGCCCCTTGACAAAGAATCTCATAACATAACATCCGGAAGTATAACGGACCAACACAAAAAAACTGTGTGTAACCTTAAATTTTTTAAATAGCCCGGGTTCATACAGTTTGTGAAAATTACTCATAAACGGGGAGGGCAAAAAAACAAAAAAATAAAAAACACCTGGGTAAACTCAACGCGAACAAACAAAACAAAAAGCTGAGTAACGTCAATTTTTAATTTAAAACCTTTCTATAGATAGTTCGAAAAATGACGTCACTCAGGTATTTGTTTTGTTTTTTGCCATCCGGGGTTTTATAAGTAATCCCTCACTGAACTTTTAACCTGCCCAAAAAAACGTTCATGGATAACACATTTTTTTGTGTGTGGTCCGTATATTTCCGGATGGCAATGTTATGAGCTTCTTAGAAAGCCATACTATCAAAACCCAATAAACAGGTAGAAAAACCACCCTCTCGGATAATCGCATCATGAAAACAATGGCATTGATTGGTAGACACAAAAAATTTACACGGGTTTTTACTATCGTTTGGAATGTGTCAAATAAAATACCCACTTTTTTCTACCGTTTGGTCAATAGAACTAACACAGAAAACTTTTTTTAAAAAGTAACTTTTACAATCTAAAGGGGGGAGAAAATCGTTTTAAATTACTAGTCACCCCAATTTGTCAATATAAAAACAAAACAACAAATCAATGGAGGTCGATTTCATTCACGTTACGGGTTTAAAGATAGTATGCGCTTGGGCAAAGAACTCTAACTTTGCCACCCGGGAAGTATAACGGACCAACACACAAAACTATGTGTAACCATGAATTTTTTTAAAAGTCTGGTTAATACATTTTAAGTGAGAATCAATCCCCCAAAACCGGGGTCCCAAAAATACAATAAAAAAGGGCTTGAGGGGACTTTAACTTCTTTCTATCAATAAAAAAACGTGCCATGGGAAAAGTTTGATTGTAAGCAGATAAACGCACTCAGGCCTTTTTATTGTTTTTGCCATCCGCGTTTGTGAGTTGTTCTCACAAATTTTAAAAATTAAACCACAATAAAAGTTCATGGTTACACAAAGTTTGTGTGTTGGTCCGTTATATTTTCCGAAAAGCAATGTTTTTGGAACCCCTTTGGGCCCAACCCTTTCAAATTTCTATAGCCTGACACTGAAACCCAAAAGGACTGGCATTTGACGTCTTTTTTTGGTTTTTGCACCGCCTAGTGAGTTGTCGTTAGTAGACCCATGGAAACAATTTTATTTCATTGGTTTAACTATTGAATACAACTAAACGTTTTTTTTTCTTTTGTGGAAAAAGACTGGCTTTTTGGGGACGTCATTTTTTTTGGTCAGAAATCAGGCCATAATTTTACGAAGGCCATGATAAACTGTCAGCTATGTTTGTCCGAGCACGGGGGGGGTGTGTCAAAAATTTTAAAGTTTTTGATTGGTAAAAATCTACTTTTTAAATACTCTTCAACAGTCGAAACGTCATTTCCCTTTCCCTTTTTGACGTATGGTAACTTAGTAAACTGGCTCAAAACTATCGAAAAAAGGGGGACCCCCGTATGAAATATTTTCCCCGGGGGGCGAGCAAAAAAGGGTACCCAAAGGGGGGGAAAAAAAAACCCCCAAAAATTTTTTCAGTTTTGCTTTTACACATTCTGATAAAAAAGGCATATGAAAAGTTCTACCCCGCAGAAAAAAAAAAAAAAGTAATGTTTTTTCTTTGTTTAGAACCAAGATGGCCACCGTTGCCGGGCGGCTTTGCCCATCAGACTTTTGAATCGTATTTTCTCCCCAGACCAAAAAGGGATTCGTGCCCTTTTGAACGGGTTTCGTCATGGGGAACAGAACTTCCCACATGCAGTACGTGCCCACCATGGCCGCCCGACCCGCCAGCCCGAAAGGGGGACTGGGGAACCAAGGGATACGTCCAGACATCAAGAACCCCCCTAAGAAGAATATTTCTTGGGGAAAAAAAAAAGGGAAAGTCAAAAAAATATGGGTTTCCCAAACTTTTTGGAAGTGTTTTAAACAGTTGTTTCCAAAGATCAAATTTAAAGGGGGTATCCTGATTTTTTTTTTGAAACCATCAGAACATAAGGGAATCCATAAGGCATGTCTCATTCACGATGCTGTAATTGAACGGTTTTCCTTTAAAACACACAAATGTTGGGTTTTTTTGGGGTTTTTTAAAAATGACCATAGACCTTAAAATGTTTGGATAGTAAAATACCGTCATGCAACTGTGTTATAGAATATTGTAACAAAGTTGTAAAGTTTTCTATGTTTTTGAGTTAGTGGCTCCATCGAAGCCTAGTGTCCCTATTGTTTTGATTCGACCTTGAGCAACTGATCATCTATAACTTGAGCTTATAATATAGCGCAATACATCCACTAAACGAGCTAAAAGCACTTACAACGGGTATCCTGGCCACAGCAACATTTTAATATTTAGGAACGCTACATGGCGCCTGCAAGGCGATATAACAATTATTTTTATTTCGGGACTGAGACAACGCTGTTAACGGCCAGATATTCACTTCTGGAGTAAGCGGAAAGAGAATGTGATAAAGTGAGCTTTTAACCAAGGACTCAACTATGCCCTAGCGAGGATCGAAACCCAGGACCTCCGCTCCGAATCGAAGGGGGTGCCATACCTCTAGACCGACATAGCCGCACATAATAAAGTCCGTTTTTTTCTGTGTAAGGCTAAAATGCCATGAGATTTGAAAGAATGATTGGAAACGAAAATTGATTTCAAAAAAATTACTGTTTCCAATCTCCTTGAAATGTAATTCAAGTCCTTCCGTAGGTTTAGATCCATACCTTTGCGGACTATGTGGCCCGTAGTGTATGACACTCCTTTCGATCGTAGGTCCTGGGATCATGTCTCGCTAAGGCGCATAGTTGGAGTCCTTGTGAAAAGTCTACTTTTGCTCACAATCTCTCAACCATAATTCAGTTAAAAAGAGATACCAAGTGGCGTTAACAGCGTGTCTTGTCCCGAAAAAGTTTGTAATTATCGCCTAAACAGGCGTCATGTCCCTTCGTCCTACATGCTAAATGTTTGCTGTTTACCAGGGAACCCTGTAAAGCGCATTGACCACGATTAGTGGATATTGCGGCTATATCCAAATCTCATTTAAAAAAAACAATTAACTTAGCCTCTGATTTTCCAGTCCCTAAATAAATACTGGTCGCAATAAATTCATCGCAGTCTTACTCTTCTACGCCCCATAATATAACAATCGCTTCTACACTTGCAATCAAAATAGTTATCATCCTCATCGATCATTGCCTTATTTTCAACCCAGGCTCCCTCACAGGCGAGTGTCAAGAATAGCCCAACGCCAAGCCAGCGTGTCTTAAAATGCGACTAATTGGTGTGTGATTCCCCCATCTTTGAGTCACCAGTCTCTCCAGGATTTGGTTTCCAAAGTTAAAACACCCCATTCCCGTTAAACTGAAACCGTTACATAAAAACGCAGACAAGACAAAATAGGTAACCCGACCTTACAATTCATCACGCCAGGGAAATACGGGGGTTTCCACAAATCGCCTCTTAACAGAACATGACAGAACTGCATCAAATATTATGTGCAGATGGAAACTTGGGAACAGTGATGTCTGCCGGAACTGCAGGCATCTCCCAGGACAAGCTGATCACATCGTCCCTCCACTGTCCAGTAACTAAACTTGTAGTTGCTATGAAACAACATAGATGCAGTCGAGAAGACTTTCGAAGCTTGGTTTACAAATGAATTTGAGGTGTAGCCTACGCTACTACTACTACTACTACTAACAACTACTACTACTACAACTACTCTACTACTTACTACTATCTACTACTACTACTACAACTACCACACATAATTCAATATGTCAAGCCTATTCTTATACATTTATCATTTCCGAAAGGACTAGTTGCTCATAAAATAAATGATATTTTGCATAAAATTTTATATTTTACGTTACAGCATCAGTGTGGATCTTAGCCTGGGCTTTCTCTACCATGGATCTCTGGAAGTCAAAGACCTTCAAGAAAACCAACAAGTTAGTGTCCTTGTCAGAACAGAACCTGGTATACTGCTCCAAGAAATACGGTGAGTCTAAATTCAAGATGACATAAATATTAAGTTATCTACTTTTCTACCCTAGACATTCTAATAGATATGAATAAAGTTGACGTCACCTCGGGGGAATAAAAAAAACCCGTTGTTATTGTTTTTTTTTTTTACTGCCCCTTTATGATTAATTCCTCACTTAACTAATTAATCCGACCAAAAAGTTCATGTGTATACACAGGGTTTGTTTGTGGTCGGTTTTATTCCGATAGCAATTTTGTGATTTTTCTTAGCCAAGCACACACCCTCTATAGATATTGTGCGCTATGGCTAAAGAAACTCACAAAATAGCTATCCGTAGAATAAAACCGACCACACACAAAACCCAGTGTAACCATGAACTTTATGGTCGATAATATAGTTAAGTGAGAATTACTCATAAACGTGGACAGAAAAAAAAAAAAACAATAACAAAGTTCCCTGAGTGAACCGTCAAACTTTAGTCTATATATATCATGTCTCAGGTAGAAAGTAGAAAACTTCCTAATTTAATGTCATCCTGAGATTAGACTCACCCGTAATTTCTTGGAGCAGTCAACCAGTTCTGTTCTGACAAGGACACTAACTTGTTGGTTTTTCTTGAAGGTCTGACCTTCCAGATGATCCATTGGTAGATAAAAGCCCAGCAAGATCCACACTGAAGCTGTCACGAAATATAAAATTTTATGCAATAGCCATATTCTGCAACTAGTCCTTCGGACAATGAATAAATGAATAATTAATAGGCTTACATATTAATTATGAGTGGTAGTAGTAGTATATAGTATTATCGTAGTTAGTAGTATTAGTAGTATAGTAGTAGTAGTATTAAGTAGTAGAAGTTAGTAGCGTAGGCTACACCTCCAAAATCATTTCGTCAACCCAGCTTCGAAAGTCTTCTTCGCCCTGCACTAAGGACTGTTTCATACCACCTACAAGTTAGTTACTGGACAGTTGAGGACCTATGTGATCAGCTGAGTCCTCTGAGCAGCCTGACAGTTCCGCAGACATACACTTGATCCCAAGTTTCCATCTGCACAAAATATTTGATGCAGTTCCTGTCACATGTCCTGTTAAGAGGCGATTCGAGGAAACCCAGTATTTCCTGGCGTTATGATTGTTAAGGTGGGATAACTATTTTGTCTGTCTGAGTTTCAGTAACCCGTTCAGTTTAACGGAAATGGGTGGTAACCCTTGGAAACCCAAAACCTGTAGGACCAGGTTGACTCAAGATGGGGAATCACACACAATTAGTCGCCTTTTACGACACGCAGGCTTGGCGTTGTGCTATTCTTGACCCTCCAGTTGAGGGAGCCAGGGTGAAAAAAAGGCAATGATGATGAAGATGAATAACTACTTTGATGCAAGTTGAAGAAGCAGATGTTTATCATAATGGGGCTTAGAAGATTAAGACTGGATTAATTTTATGACGACCCATATTTATTTAGACTAGAAAATCAGATGCTCAGTTAATTTTTTTTTTTAAATGAAGCTTGATATAGCGCAATATCCACTAAACGTGCCTCAATGGCGCTGTTACAAGGGATCCCTGTTAAAACTGCAACATTTATCATTAGTGACGAGACATGACGCCTGGTAGGCGATTTACAAACTTTTTCGGACAAAGACAACGCTGATAACGTGTCCCAGGGTACTCATTCACCTGATAATTGAGAGAGAATGTGAGCAAAGAGCTTCCAAGTACACAACAATGCACCGAGCGAGACATTAACCCATTCCTACCGATCCGTAAAGCCGAGAGTCATACACTAGGGCCCACATATCCGCACAAGGTATGGACTAAACCTCCGGAGACTAGCAATACATTTCCAAGGAGATTGGTACCAGTAAATATTTGAATCACATTTCGTTTACCAATCAATCTACTCAAATCACATTGCATTTATGCCTTACACAGAAAAAACGACTTTATTCTGTGTCGGCTATGTGGTCTAGAGGTAATTTCACTCCTTTCGATCGGAATGTCTTGGTTCGACTCCGCAGGCGCATAGTAGATCCCTTGGAAAAAGTCCTCTTTACTCACATTCTCCTACGTACACCAGAATGTGAATAACTGGCCGTTAACACGATGTTCTCAGTCCGAAATAAAATAATTTAATATCGCCAAGCATCGCCATGTCCCGTCCCTAAATATTAAATGTTGCTGTTGGCCCATGAACCCGTTTGTAAAGAGCATTTAGCACTTTTATGGATATTGCTCTATATTAAAGCTCAAGTTTATAGATGATCAGTTGCTCAAGGTACGAATCCAAAACAATCGTGACACAAGGCTACGAATGGACCACAAACGACAAAACAATATAAACTTTAACAACTTTGTTTCAAAATTCATAACAGTTGCATGACGTCTTTTACTATCCAACATTTTAAGTCTATGGTCAAATTTTAAAAAACCCCAAAAAACCCAACATTAGTGGGTGTTTTTAAAGGAAAACCCGTTCCAAATACGCATCGTGAATGAGACATGCCTTTATGGATTCCCTTAACGTTCTGAATGGTTTACAAAAAAAAATCAGGATACTCCCCTTTGACTTTGATCTTTATTAGCAAAACTAGTATTGACACAGTCCAAAGATTGAACGCAGTAGTTTTTTGACATCACCTTATCGTCCAGAAATATTCTTCTTACCTGGTTCTTGATGTCTGTGACGTATCCCTTGGTACTCCATCCACCTCAAGCCTGGCGTCAGCGGCCATGGTGGCACGTACTGCATTGGGAAGAGTTTCTGTTGCTCATGACGTGCCGTTCCATCATGCACGAAAATCCTTTGTAGGTCTGAGGGAGAAAAATACGATTCAATCGTCTGATGTCACCCGCCCGGCACGGTGTCCAACTTGTTCAAAACAAAGAAAATCATTACATTTTTATTTTCATGCTGGCTAATCTTTCATATGCCTTGTGATCAGAATGTTTAAAAGTCAAAACATGATCAAATTTATGTGTTTTTTTCACCCTCTGATACCCATTATGCTCGCGGAGAACTATTTCATACGGGCGTCGCCATTGTACCGATAGTTTTGAGCCAGTGTTACTAAGATACCATACGTCAAAAGAAGGAAGTGACGTTACGAGGACGGTTGAAAGTTATTAACAAGTAGATTTTATAGCCAATCAAACAATAAAATTGTGACACACCTCACACGTGCTCGGACAAACAAGAAGCAGACAGTTATCATGGCCTTCGTAAAGTTATGGCCTGAAAATCTGACCTTAAAACATGACGTCAAAATGCCAAGTCTTATTGCCACAAAGAAAACCAATCGTGAGATGAAATCAATATTTCAACCAAGAAAATAACTTGTTTCCCATGAGCCTCACGAACGACAACTCACTAGTCGTGCAAAAACCAAATAATGACGTCAAACTTCCAGTCCTTTTGATTTCAGTGTCATGCTTATAGATAGAATGCTGTTGGCCAATAGTTCACAACATGTCCTTTTTCGAAGTAAATACGGACCAACACGCAAACTTTGTGCAAACCATTAACTTTTTATAGTCTGGTTAATACAGTTTAGTGTGAACAACTCACACACGTCGGATGGCAAAAACAATAAACAAAGGCCTGAGTGACGTCAACTGCATACAATCTATAACTTAACGAAGCTTACGTGTTTATAGATAGAATGAAGAAGACGGTCACTCAAGCCTTTGATATTGTATTTTGTCATCCGCTTATTGTTGATTGATCTCTCACTAAACTGTATTAACCATACTAAAAAAAGTTCATGGTTACACATAGTTTTGTGTGTTGGAGTCCGATATACTTCCGGATGGCAAAGTTATGAGCTTCTTAGCCAAGCGCAAACTATCTATAAACAGTAACGTTAATGCCATCGACCTCCATCTGATCGTGTTATTGTTACAATGATTGACCCAGGAGACATTAATCACACGAATTTCTCGATCAGATGAAAACGCTTACACTTAAACAAAGTTTTCAGTGTTAGTATCTATTGAGTCCCCAAACGGAGAAACAGTGGGTTAATTAATTAGACACATACCATCGATAGTGAAAACCTGTGTATTTGCTGTGACTACCCAATCACTGCCATTGACTACAAGATTACGATTATCCGAGAGCCGTGGTTATCTACCTGTTTATTAGTATAGTTAGTATTGGCGCATTGTCTAAGAAGCTCATAACATTGCCATCCGACGTATAGCGGACCAACACACAAAACTGAGTGTATCCATTAAACGTTGTATAGTCAGGTCAATACAGTTCAGTGAGCATACTTATAAACGCGATGGCAAAAACAGTAACAAATACCTGAGTGACGTCATCTCGCACTATCATAGAAATGAATAAATAAAGTTGACGTTACTCAGCATTTAGTTCTTGAAAGTTCCGACGTGACGTCACCCAGGTGTTTGTATTGTTTGTTTTTTATGCCATCCGCGTTTTATGGTACTTCTCACCTAAACTGTCAGAACCAGACTAAAAAAGATCAAGTACACACAGTTTTGTGTGTGTTGGTCGATAAACGAACCGGATGCTATGTTTATGAAGATTCTTAGTCAAGCGCATATCATCTATAGATAGTCCCTGTCGCCAGCTAATGAAGCTAATAACATTGCCCTCCGGAGTATAACGAACCAACACACAATCTATGGTGTAACCTTTAACGTTTATTGTCAATTTAATACTGTTTAGTGAGGAATTACTCATAAACATATTGGCAAAAAATATTAACAAAGAACTGAGTGATGACAAAGTCCCATAGACTATCTCTGATAAACTATGGAGTTGACTTCACTCGTGTTGTCATTTGTTGTTTTTGGGTTTTTTTTTTGCCATCGCGCGTTAATGATAAGTTACTACACTAAACGTAGATAACCAGACAATAAACGCTTAATTAAGGGTTCACACATAGTTATTGAGTGTTGTCCGTTTACTTTCTAGAAGGCAAAGATGTGAGCTTCTTAGCCAACGCGAACTAAATAAAGTTTGTTGTCATCAGCTCTTTGGATAAAATGGAAGTTTCAAACGAAACATTCGTGTGATCTTTGTATAGATAGAAGACGTTGAACCGTCCCACTCGGGTGCTTTGGTTATCGATAGAATGACCGTTTGAACGGTCACTTCGGGTCTTTGTTATATATAGAATGACGTTGAACGTCACTCGGGTCTTGTTATAGAAAGAATGACGTTGAACGTCACTCGGGTCTTTGTAATAGATAGAAATGACGTAGAACGTCCACACGGTCCTTGTTATAGAAAAAATAGACGTTGAACGTCACTCGGTCTTTGTTATTTGTTTTTGCCATCTACCGATTATGAGTATTATCTCACTAAACTGTATTATCCAGACTATAAAATTTACGTGTTAAACACGTTTTTTTGTTGCTGGCCCGTTTACTTCTGGATGTTGTGGAGTTTCATAGTCCAGCACATACTCATCTAAGTCGGTGATTGTGTCTCACTAAAATTTTATTGACACTAGCATTTTAGGGTAAAAATTCTTACAACATCTGCCAGCCAAATTAGACATATCCACACACAAAACCGTAAGTAACCTTGAAAGTTTAATCGTCTGACTGAAATAATTTGACATAGAACTAATCAATAAAATGAAGTCAAAAATTAATAACTAAGAGCTGAGTGAGGTCAACTTCCGTTTCTTCTATATATTGAATGGAGCTGTTGTGATTGGGCCATGATCTATATTCCTTTCTATGTGCGCGAGGTCATTGGTCACAATTGCAAAGTGTTTCTCAAGTGACCTACATAGAGAAAAGTGTTCACAGCTTTTGGAATATCTAACATCACGATTGGTCCATTTTGTTCACCCTTGAAACATGTGAAATATTTACACTTTCATAAATAAAGCAGCGTGTTAACATTTGGTTAGAAGTAATCCAATCGATGGACAGCAACAAATCAAGTGATTGCTGACTCGGTTTGGACAAAGCGAATATAGATCGCTCCCATTGGCATGTTGCTATTGATTTTTGCCGACATCTATCAATCAAACTATAAATGTGATTCGGTTACAGTTGTATATGTTGATATGATGATTGAATGCCTCCCTCTCTCATTTCTCTCTCTTTCCTCTCTCTCACTCTCTCTCTTCTCTCTCTCCACACTCGTCTCTCTCCACTCTCTCTCTCTCTCACACTCTTCTCTCCACTCCTCTCTCCTCTCACACTCTCTCACACTCACTCCTCTCCACTCTCTCTTCTCTCTCTCTACACTCTCTCTCCACTCTCTTCACTCTCCACTCACTCTCTCTCCACACACTCACTCTCCACTCCTCATCTCTCTTCTACACTCTCTCACTACCCACTCTCTTCTCCACTCTCTACGCACTCTCCACTCACACTCCACTCACTTCACCACTCTCGTACTCTCCACTCTCTCTCTCCACTCTCTCTCTCTCCACCCCTCTCTCTTCCACTCTCTCTCTCTCTCTCTCTCTTCTCCCCTCGCACCTTAATCTTCTTTGTTACTTTTCCTGAAAAAAACCATAGCTGCCTACTTTAAATATCTTAGAATCTTTAGTTTTTCCAAGCAAAAAATAAAGAATGTCAACCATAAATAGCTTTTAAAAAACCATTTCCTCGCAGCATGCACCATAATTCTCATAAATTGCCGAAAATAGGTTCAAATAAGCTATAATTATCTTTTCAAAAAAATTGTATTGAGACAAAAGAGACCAAAGAATCCTGTAACTGGAGACGAGAATTCGGTTAACGTTAAATATGTCGTAGTAATCAGGTAGGTCCGCTGATGCAATCAAAGTTATATAAATCTACCAACTGTTTATGCAAAGTAAATACAACACAGATAAATATCTCACGACATGATAGATTGAAAGTAGTGGCTTACCCTTTTATTGATTATGTGTTCATTATTCCTCTTGTACTGCAAAGTCTTGGGAGGCAATTGATAAATAATTTGATAAAAAAAACGGATAGAAAAGACAATAAATATACAAATTAATAAACAAAAAAAGAAAAATAGATACAACCCAAGAAATAGTAAAAATAACTAGACAGATATAGAAATACTATATAAAATAATAAAATAATAATAATAAAAATAATCTTTATTGATCCAAATTAAAAGTGCAATTCCCATGTGAGGTAAACAATGCTCAGTTTGGTTCATGTATGAACATCAACACATTTACAATCCTACAGACACAGCCAGACACGAACATACACCTGCACCTGTTTCTACACTTGTGTGTGCATGGTTGTGTATACAAAAGAAATTATGCGTACATACAAACACATAAAACATAATCATACATACATACATTCATAACAAACATACATCCAATAAATACTTTTACATACATACATACATGCAGACATACAAACAAACCCAGCATAACATCGTATATGCATGCCTACATTCATACATACATACATACATACATACAATACATACATACATCATACATACAGACAAACATACATACATACATACAAACATACATACATACACACACACAGACAGATATGAAAATACGATATAATTGCTGGACAGCAGATAACCATATTATCAATAAAGTGTCTTAATAATAAGAAGAAGATGGCAATGATTGTGATGATGAAAGATGATGATGATGATGATGATGATGATGATGAAATGATGATTGATGATGAGGATGATGATGAAGAAGATGACTACGATATGATGATTATGATGATGATTAATATGATGATTGATGATGATGAGATGATGGATGATTATGATATGATATTGATGATGAATGATAACACGGCGGCAAAAGTCGATGATGAAGATTCACGGACACTGCTTCTCGTTATTTTCATTGTTGTCTCATTTTCCCAGAAGATTTTTGTTAAATTAAATTTTTATGGCGGTTGGAATGAAGGTTGCTTATGTCGATTTTTCCGACATTTGGCTTCTAGATACCGTCTTCCGGACGCAGAAGTTGGAATTTTTCGTTCCAGCGGATGCCCTTTTTTCGTTGATAAATGGTTAAAAGATTTCTCCTCAACTGCATAATATAAGTTGTGTCAAAAGGGTGGGGGCTTCTAAGGTCTGTGTTAATTAGTTTTGAAGTCGCCCCCCCCCCCCCACTCCCCCCCCCCCCCCCCCCCCCCCACCCCCCTCCACCTCTGAGGTTCTATGTAGTTTGGATTTTTCTTTTGTTCCGCACAGCTTCCATACCACGTTGTTATGCCATAACGAAACGATACTCATATTAATACATGTAGATTTTGTATCATGGGTCTTTCTTTCACATTGAAAGACCTAAATTTCTGAGTATATCAATCGAGCTGTTACATTTTTTGATGACATTGTTGGTGTGCATTCAAATCTTAGACTGTTATCTATAATTAACACCAAGGTATTTAAACGTTTTTCAACAGTTTCAACCGCTCTGATATGTTAATTTTTGTTATTTGTCATGCTCTTTTTCTATTTTTCTGTTGATTCAAACAGTTGTTTCCTTTGTTTTTGTTACATGACTCGACAGTTTATCGCACACCATTTCTGAATTTACTAACTTGCTCAGTGTATTTAAGATTCGGAGACCGGTAATCATTGAGTCGGCGAGTTTGCCGGTGTCCATCATCATAGCTTTATGAGTGGCAGTTATCAAAGCTAGCCCACACTATCTTTTGTAATAGATGGATGTAAAGTAGAGGTGAGCTTACACTCCCTTGTGGGCATCCGTTTGAAAGAGTTTTCATTTACTGATGATATATTTGAGCCTACCCAGACATGTTTGGGGCGAGCGATGAAAAGTTGTTATACTCAGTAGATGAGTAATGGGAATGTTTATAGCAAGCAGTTTTACTACTTAAAAATGTTGTTTTCATGGCATTAAGTCAGACGAAAAATCGACGTATAGATTCGGCAGTAGTTGGCGGGTGAAACATCCAAGTGATTTTGATATTGAATGCATCACTGTGAGGAGTGCGGTCTTCCCACACTAAGATTTTTTGTTGGTAGGCAAACTGATT
This sequence comes from Berghia stephanieae, assembly GCF_034508935.2. NCBI lineage: Eukaryota > Metazoa > Mollusca > Gastropoda > Nudibranchia > Aeolidiidae > Berghia > Berghia stephanieae. Next base: position 12,616 of record NW_027629544.1, on the reverse strand, counting down.
AGGATCAAGTATGTGTTTGTCATATATAAATTGCAACAGCTGCCTTTCAGAATCATTTTCCAGACCATTTCATAATAATTGATGTTAAAGCAACAGTCTATAACATTCAGCGTGATTGGGTGGATTCTTTTTTGGGTACTGGAATTATAGTGCGATGTTTCCATATAATAGGGATTTTCTGTTCATCTATGAACGTTGGAAAATTGTAGGCAAGATAATTGACGCTAGTGGTTTGTTACATTTGAAATGATTCCCCACTAAGTCATCTGGACCTGGTGTCATTTTCTTTTTACATAATTAAGAACCAAATAGTGAACCGCCCTCTTCTTCGATTTCTGGCGATGAGACGTATTTTTTGTTATATATTAATTTTTGAAAGTACTTGTCATTTGTGTCGAATCGACAGTAAAACATATTTAAGTCCTCGATTATTCATATGTGTGTCATTGTTAAAATCTGTCTTTTTGTTGTTAACGCCACCCATTTCTTTAATCATCCTCCACGCCGCCCTGAATTTTTAAGGTTTTTTTTCCATTTTATCTTTATATTTAGCTTTTCTTCATAAATTACCCTCTTTAATTTGGTGTATGGGGGTTTTTTTAGGTGGGTGGGTGGTATTGATTGGTTTTAGGGGTTGGGGGGGTCTTGTTTTGTTGTTGTTAATTTGGTGTTTTGTTTTGTGTAGTGGTGTTTGGTTTTTTTTCCCTTCTGCCTCGTGCTGCTTGTTTTTGTCCCACTCTTATAGCGATTTTTTTCATATTTATAATAACTTAACTCAATTATGATGTTACATATATATAAATATATATGTAGTCGATAGATAGATATAGATAGATAGATAGATAGAATATTAGATAGATAGATTGACAATAGCGTAGATAGGTAGAAAGATAGATAGCTTAGATAGATAGATAATAGATAATATGATGATAGAATAGATAGATTGATAGGTAGGAAAGATAGATAGATAGATAGATAGATTAGATAGATAGATATATAGATAGATAGATAGAAAGATAGATAATAGACCATTTAGATAGACATAATGTAGAGAACAGGGTTGGGAGGTAACTCACCAACTCTGTGAATTCATTCACCCATCCAGAAAGTATGCATGCCTCTGACACTTCATATAGTGTCCTATGATATGAGCAAGGTTTGTCTCCCAGATTTGTCACCTGAAACAAACTAGGCAAATTTAAGTATTTTAGATTGTAATTTGGAGAATATATTTGAGTCGTGATCGCAGTTTATAATAATAATACTAAAAGAGTAGTAATAATAATAATAATCATAATAATAATATAATAAGTAATAATAACAATAATAATAATAATAAATAATAAATAATAAATAAATAATAATAATAATAAAAATAATAATAATAAGAATAATAATAAATAAAATAAAAAAAATAATAATAATAATAATAAGAATAATAATAATAATAATAATAATAAAAATATAATAATAAAGTGTGAAGATGTTGTGCTGACGTAGTTGGGTCGTTGTGGTTGTGACGATGGTGACTGCTAGTATTATTACAACTCACCTCAAAAACTCATCTGGTCACTGCTGTAAGACTTCTTGGTGATAGACCTTGTAGGTAGCCACGCATCCGTTAAAGCTCGGACAGCCGGGCCAAGCTCACGACACAAGAGACAGCAACAGCAAGGATAACAAATGTGTTCATCTTTATTTCTGAAAATTGACATGAACAAAAAAAAAAAAAAAGATATTATGTAAAACAAGAATGGTAAGGTGTACAAAAATAATAAAGTAATAAACAAGTTATAATTGAAAACGAAGTTTGTATGTTTCTCTGGATGGATTAGATACTGTTAACTCACTCAATCCTAAGAATTTTACTACTTATCCAAAATTTGAAAAAAAAATGTACTAAAAATGAGCATGTATGCATAGATATTTTTTATTCCACAACATGAACAGTAAAACAATAGAACATAGCTTAAGAAACAACCATGAACTGTCTCAGAAGAATGTAATAAAATAGGGCATGGGGTAAAAGTAACCCCGGGTATACTACGGATATAGGCGGTTATAGGGTTGAGTGAGTTAATCGACCGAGTAAAAGTGTTACTAACATTGAAGGTGACCAATAAATTGATTTTCTAACGCATCGATTAATGAATCATTGATGATAACATTGACAAACACAGTTATATTTTTATTATCGAAACCGGCATTACTCCCCATACCAGCCATTTTCACCATTGTCCCCCAGAATTTCACACCACCATACACAAAATATGTGTTTTTTTTTTACACACATAGAAAAGCAACAAGTACATTTCATACATGATATTGTTACAGCAAAATGTATACAACACAGCCGGCAAATTCTTATGGGGAAGAAAAAAAAATCAATTCAAATAAATAACAAATATACTATAAGACAACGGTCCTAACATTGATATTTAAGTCATCAAACACAGAGACTGACTGAAAAACATTTCTAGTTAAAAACATTCCATGTTGTCAAACGAATAACATCTTTACAAATAAGTCAACGGGCATAGAAAATCAGTCATCGAACACGGACAATGTTCGATAAAAACATTTCTAGAAAAAATAACATTCCCATGTTCAAACGAATAACATATATACAAATAAGTCAACGGGCATTGAAAAAATCAGTCATCGAACACGGACAATGTCAAAAAACTTTCTAGAAAAAAAACATTCCATGTTCAAACGAATAACATATTACAAATATAGGACAACGGGCATGAGGCAAAATCAGTCCATCGAACACGGACATGTCAGAAAAACATTTCTAGAAAAAAAACAATCCATGTTTCAAACGAATAACATATTTACAAAAGATTGTCCACGGGCATTGACAAATCAGTCATCGAACACGGAACAATTGTCAAAAAACATTCTAGAAAAATTACAATCCTGTCAAAACGAAATAACAATATACAAATAAGTCCAACGGGCATTGAATAAATCAGTCATGCGAACACGGACAATGTCATAAAAAACTATTTCTAGAAAAAATAACATTCCATGTTCAAACGAATAACATCTTACAAATAAGTCAACGGCATTGACAAAACAGTCCATCGAACCCGGACAACAACAATTCATAGAGAGAAAAACATATCAATGTTGAAACAAATGACGTCTTTACAATAAGTCATCACTACTTACTTTGATTTCCTCGAGTCCAACCTTGCTTGCAATGCAATTTTCCCAAAAGACGGACTGGACAGTGGCGATTCCTATTTTCGTTAGCGCTGACCTGACCTAAAGCTTGTATCACAATGCTGGTCACGGTGTGGTGAGTTTTCTATCTTTTCATTTCTCTCTGGTCTCTCCGTTAGATATGCATTAATATAAGTGTGACTCCATCCGCATGGGATCGGTATGCGTCTGCCGATTATTTAAATCCTTAAAAGTTGAAAGATACATAATGGTATCTTGTTCAATGAATATTCATATTACGAAGAGAAAAATACATAAAATTCTTTGTCGATAGAAGAAAAAGAAAAAATATTTTAAACAAAAAAAAAAAAAAGAAAAAAAAAAAAAGAATAATAAATAAGAGAGGAAACAGAAAGACTACATAAAAAAATATAAAATAAAAAAGAAGTAGAGAAGAAAAAAACCAACCAATAAGCAAGAGGGGTGGGCGGGGGGGAGGCGGGGGATGAGGGGAACATACAAATGAAAAAAGTGAAAGTTTCAATTACAAAAACCTAGATTTAAAATTGAGATAATATAGTATTTAAACGGTCTGTTGACCCGATGGTCAAAGCGGGTCACAATTCATTAGTACTTTAACAGCTGTTCTGTCCTATAGAAAATAGGATTCATATTCTGAATGTCACTTCCGCCCAGCAACAGCACTTGGTTTAAAGGCAAAGAAAAATCGGTACTTACTTTATTCTTCATGCAGGCTAGAACTTTATTCACATGTTATGTGATCAGAATGTATAAAATTTAAAACATGATCAGATATATAATGGTTTTAACTCCTCTGGATACACTTTTAGCTCGTCGAGAAGTATTTCATTAAGGCGTCCGTAATTGATTCCGATAGATTAGAACCAGGAACTAAAGATATTATTCGTCATTACAAGTGGATCTTGTGACGTCACGGCTAATGAACAGTAATGTTAATATCGCCACCATTTGTCATTACTCCACCGTCCATGTTTAAATAGTTGATTCGCTACGACCTGCCATGAAACCCGCTTGATCACAATTTGTGGATAATGCCTGAATAGTTCTCCAAAAAGTGCTCAGTTTAATTGTGAAGGATAAAGAACTAACGAACACACCTGACCGTAACGCAGAATGTCTGAGGTTCGATCCCCAGTCCGAGGTCGACTGAATTTTTTGTTTGATGTATTGATTCTGTATTTTTCGTTACTTGCTTTGTCTACACCTAATACACACTTGGTCAGTCTCTGTAGCTTACACGGTGACTGATCCCTCGTTTCTTATTTAAACGTGGTAGTCTGAGTTACAACAAAGTTCAAGAACAGTTATTGCTATCGCAGCCTTAAAAAATAACAATGGTGGAAATTTTAAATTTGACTTCAATTCAATGAACGAAAAAAGAAAATGTGGACGTTTCGGATTCCCCTTTATCAACAAAGTGGATGAATGACACACTACAGACTACTGATAAATGATGGTAAATATCACAATAATTCAATGAATCTTACATCGATGTCACATTGTTAATTTATTTGTTTCTTTGCGTGATCGAGTGCGGCAACATTTACATTTCGCAGCTTTATATAAAAAAATAATAATTAATTGTGTTTGTAATAGTTATATCCTTATTATCATCTTCAATTTGTTGGATATACTCATAATTTTATTATCAGGATATCCGAAAGGCATAATTCGATAAATTGATGATATCACGCAGACCACTCTGAATAACCGTGTAAGTCTCATATCGATGATGGTGACATAGAACAATGTGTAGAAGATAATTAATGATATTGATTGATAACGATGATAATGATGAAGATAACACCATTATGATGCGATTGAAAAGAGCTTTGGCAATGAATTGATAGGGAAAATTGGAGCGCGTGTAATGATAATATTGTTTGATATAGATGTTGTGTGGTGCATCTCATTGTGTTACTTGAATTACTGATTCGTAAGCAACCCATAATATATAATATTAGGTATTTATTAGGTATTTGCTTCCCTATATAATAATAATAATAATAATAATAATTATAATAATGATAATAATAATAATAATATTAAAATAATAATAAAGATAATAATAATAATAATAATAATATAATAATAATAATAAAAATGAAAATAATAATAAGTAAAAATAAAAAAATAAAAATAATAATAATAATAATAATAAATTAATAATAATAATATATACGAATCAGCGATTATAACTCACTCAACCCGTGAACAACGACAATATCCTTAGTCATTGGTCCAGAGAAAAATATTAGCGTAGTATCAACGCTAATCTATTTAGTATTTACATGTTATGGTAGTTTGAATAAAATTAGACTATATATACATTTTTTTCAATTTTGAAAAGTAGTCAAAATTTCTAATATTGAGTGAATTAAAATAAGGCAAAATATCATGACTTCTTTAACTCTCTCCTTAAACAGGCCAGTTTCAGATTTCCCCCAAAACTTCACACCACCCAACACAAAATTATATTTTTCTTCCTCAAACAGAGATTAACCAGTTTATTCTATCAGAATATTGTTCAGGCAGAATGAGCACTACAACACATTGTTCAGTTTTTATGGCCTATGAAAACAAATTTCATCAAAGTGTAATGAGAAACCAGATAATCAGATGAAAGTTTTGGTTGCATCGTACGAATGTGACGATTTTCCTGAGTGTGTAAGACATGCAGATGTTTATTTCCAACACAGAAATCTAACATTTTTTGATACATCTACAACGATGGTTCAATTAAAACAGTATATTACATTCCTCTTTGTAATGTTTGAGACTTAACTACAGAATACAAAACAAATGATTTACAAGCCGATAAAAAATCATTTATCCTCAAAACATTAACTATATATAGGAACGTGTTTCTCTCTTAGCCAAGGACTCCGGCCAGGTTCATGACAAACATAATTAATCCCCTTCCCAGATACAAAGACAGATGAGCATTTTTGAAAACAGATATGGAGGAATAGAATCATGATAAGTGACCTCCATGCCACAAAGATAAGTCAAAAGACCCACCCCAGAATAGGCTTCAACACCCATGACGACCTTCCCTCGTACTGACTCATAGTAACTTGAGTACAGGCTGTAAACTATCAGAAACAATGCGGACCCCCCTTATGAAAAACATCTCCGACGAGCATAAAATGTATCCATAGAAGAAAGACATAATAAATCTGGGCATGGTTATTGAACTTTTAAACATTCTGATCACATGACATGTGAAAAAGTTCTCCCAGCATGACGAATAATATACCTGAAATCGTTTGTTTAAGACCAAGCTGCTGGTTGCTGGGCGGACGTGAAATCATACTTTGAATCCTATTTAGTATATCATATCGGAAATGAATTGAAGGAAGAATATGCTGCACGTCTCGACTATGGACGCTTCCGAGTGAACAATGTGTGTGTGTGTGTGTGTTGTGTTTGGTGTGTGTGTTACACCGATTGTGTCAGTTTGTTCTTATAAATCCAGAAAGTATAATTGCTTCCATAAGTCTCCGTCCAGAGCAAGTGTTCTTAGCTTTTGAAGGTCATCGTGTGTGCTGGTGCTGAAGCGATTGGATGTTTCCCTGTTCACAGAATCATTTCTTCAGTTGTCGTTTTTAAATACATATGATTTTTTTTTTTTTGAGACTTGATTCATGAGTTGTAAGAGAAGGTTGGTGTACGCTTTATGTAAGGCTTCCCTGTTTGAAGTAGTATCATTCATCGAGGTTTGTGCTGGAATAGTAATTTTAACTCGTCGGAGCCCGTGTCCGAACAGTTTTTCCGATTTGCTGCTTATTCTTACTGGATTAGAGAACTGAGTTATTCGAGTAAAATTAAAAAATCACCAGAATTCTAAAATTTGACATTTATTGGACGTTGATAAATTGAAATCTCTCGGCTCCTAATTTAGGCCTTTAATCTCTGTTCCAAGATTTTTGTCAGTCAAAGTTTTTATAGTTTTAATTAAATGTCCATATTCCCTTTGATCAACCCACAATGAAATTTGACCTCTAAGGTATATTCCAAGGGAAGAATAGAATAACTCAAGCGTCACCGCAATGCAGTGCGCAAATTGAGCTGGTTGCGAGGGGACTTGTGCTCAATGTCACACAGCGCAGCGGCGGGATATCGAACACGTACCCATCGGATACAATTTAAATCACGACCGGAACCGCTGAGCCACGCTGCCCTAGAATAGATGTCGCAGTTTAATCCCAACATAATTCCATTTTGAGGCAATTTCTCAACACTAACATATTCAGAACTCTGAAAACCAAAGCATATTTGATTTTCAGCGACGTACACTATTTGAGGTCTGATAACCAATTCTTCATGGGCACATTATGTAATGGAAATCACCAAAAAGAATTTAATGACGCGAAACATTGTCCATTACAACATGTAAATTCTAGGCCCCTAAATAGGTTCGGATGACAGACCTGCAATATATGTAACGACGATTTTAGGCAACAGAAACAAAGAAAAGCAATATATTAGCAATTACTTAACTTTTTTTTTCCAGATGAACCACTTAATCGAGAAACGCGATTCATCTTCAGTCATAATGACAGATATAAACTAATTCTAGAAATCCATCTACAAAGCAAGCAAGTATAATCTGTTTATCACATGTGTTCATTTTTATCAATTTGAAAACAACACAGAAATGCACTGCCAAAACACTTTGTTCCAGTATGACAAAAGAAAACGATATATATATATAAATAAATATATATATATAATATATAATATATATAATATATATATATATAATATAAATATATATATATAATATATATATATATATATATATATATATATATATATAGAGAGAGAGAGAGAGAGAGAGAGAGAGAGAGAGATAGAGCTAGCGGAAGACAAAGATGACTTATCTAAATAACCAAAGAAGCCAAATGTGACTTAAAACCGCAACACAGATTTCATGCGCACCGCATAGGACGGTGCGTGATTCGTGGAGACAGGTGACTCGGCAACGGTACTCAAGAATGATAAGCCACGATAGATGATATATATCTATATTATATATATAATATATATAAATATATCTATATATAATATATATATATTTGGGTTGTGTGTGTGTGGTGTGTAATCAATATATTTGAAACTGTGAGTTTCAGAATTCATTTATTTGTTTTGAAATTCCCTTTATTTTTTCCCAACGAGGAAATTTGTTCTTTATGATCTATTCAAAGGGAATACAAAAATAACCCAGGCGTCAGACAACGCAATCAAAGTGAGCTTGGCGAGTGACTTGCTATCGTACGACACAGCGCAGTGGTAAATGCCGAACTCGGAACCTTTCGGGTACGAAAGAAATGACCAGACCACTGATCACGTTGCCCATATACAAAGATATTAATCAAACTTAAAAAAAATGGAGACAAGTCCCGATCGAAGTTGTCCGACAGGCTCAACACCTTGTAACGTGTCGGACAAATACCCCGACATGGGAATTTTAGATCTTTTTGTTGAGACTAGTCAATGATTGAAATACGATAATAAACAAAAAATAAAATATAATAATTGTTTCTACCTATTTTGTTCTCATAAATCTTTAAATATAGAAGATAAAATTTTGGCTATTTTGCTGATTTAAGTCAAAAACTAAATTTACGAAGCCTAAATATATCCGATTTCCGATGATAACGCCGGCTAGCGGGTTGTAAACAACAATGGCGTCCTTAAAAAGCAACTATTCAATCCCGATTGAAGCCTTTAAGAAATGAGTTAAGGATGATGGATCGGACAATGAAGAAGATGTAATTCATGCATTTTCTGATGAATAGGGTGAATAATTATGGCATGGATCATCAACAGTACCAGATAATTAAAAAAGTAACGAAAAGACCCTAAAAATATATATTATAGAAAAGGTCAATAAAAGGACTACTTAGAAAAACATTAGCAGTATTTCGATAGATGAAAGGTGAATCTAATGGATTCAAAAGACTGCTATCTTTATATACATAAAGACAAAATTGAGAGGTTCGATAAAAAATGTCCAAAATCATTGCGGCACAGAGTGAGTCCAGGTGCTAGAACTCGCGACTGCAATGAGATAATACTCTGCAACATCATAACGTCACCTCCCTTCCGTAATGACGAATGGTAGCCCACTCTAGTAACACTGGCTCTAAACTTTCGAAACAATGCGGACGCCCGTATAAAATATATACCCACGGCGAACATAAAAGCGAATTTAGGAGGAAAAAACCCGTAAATTTTTGATCCACGATTTGACTTTTACACATTCTGATCACCAGTCAATATGAAAAGTAATTTCCAGCATAAGAATAAAACTAATTATTTTCATTGTTTTAGAACTAAATGGCCGCGTTGCCGGGCGGCGTGTACATCAGAACTACTGAATCCAAATAAGATGACCCCCAACCTTTTCAGGGGTTCCCCATAGCGCAGTGTAAGTGGGTTGCAAGAGAAAATAATGGTATTATGCGGCGTATGTCTCGTTTACATGTTACTTGTTACTGATGGACATGGGCCCTTTTGTAAAGCGATTTGAGGCAGAAAGGGCATTAGTGCAATTTGCGTCCATGAAAGCTCAATTTGTTTAATTCATCGATAATTTAGATTGATACAATTTAAAAAATAATTTCTGCCTACAATTACAACAAGACATTAGTCAGTGTAGTGATGTAGACTTGAGGTTAAAATTGACTACTATTATCTGTATATGTAAAGCAATGTTATAACACATAGCAAAAACAGCTTTTTATACCTGGCCAAAAAAAAAAAGCATTTTAATCGATCAATTTATAAAAATCCTCCAAATCACAAAAAATATCTAAACTTGATATCCTTTTAAAGGTCGTATTATGACTTATGAAAATCAGGTTTGAGAAATGTCCTGACAAGTTAAGCAAGGCTCATTCTAACATATCGATATAATTAAGAGGCAAGAAATATTGTCCTGGCCAAAATCTCAAAAATGTCTTTTGGAATTGAGTTGGTAGAATCGGGATGGCGAATTTTGTGACATGTTGTGAAACGAATCAGGCGATCCATTGAAATTCGATCGTGAATGATTTGCGGGAAAGATATAATGTTATCAATATAATTTTGTTATTTCTTCCCTGATTTGCTCAAACGTTCGATCACATTTGTTATCATCGTCGTAGACTTCACTTCGTAGCGTTACATTAACGTCAAGTCGTCCAGAGTCTTATATATTATTATCATTATCGTCCACGATCATCATCATTTCTTATTATCATCATCATCATCGTCGTCCAATCATCATCAAGTTTTTAACCAAAATCAATTCAAAAATTTTTTAAAAATCATATCATCATCATCATCATCAATCATCATCATCATCATCATCATCATCAACATCATCATCAGCAGCGGCAGCAGCAACAAAATCATCATAATCACATAATCATCATCATCATCATCATCATCACATCATCATCACCTCATCAATCATCATCATCATCATCATTATCACCATCATCATCATCATCATCATCATAATCATCATCATCAAATAAACATCATCAACATCAACAACATCATGATCAACACCACCATCTACTTCCTCTCGATTCCAAACAAACACTCGTTACATATTATCCCACCCTAAACTAACTACGATAAAAAGGCCTGCATTTTGTAACACAACATTTTATTAATTGGTTAATAATATCGGCTACTCGTGGATACACAAACCATATCAACCCTCAAAGTAACATGGAAGATGTAGTCAACATAGAATAGTATTTATATTTACATCACACACACACACACACACACACACACACACACTCACAAACATGCACCCATATAAATATAAACTTTCAAGTTTAAAAAATTTTTCTATTGTTTAACTTCATACGTACTGTTTCATGTCTCTGACAATCCACGGGAAGTGTTTGAAAAGTGTTTTTGCTTTTATAATATATCTATATAATATATATATATATAATTTATATAGTAAATATATATAACCTATTTTCAAGTACTACAATATTGTTTTTGAGCATCACATTGGGTGGGGTGGGGACGAATGTTGGTTTCCGGGGGGGGGAAAAAAAAAAATTTTAAATTTTCCCCAACAAAAGGTGGATTAGAAACCCTTTTTAAAGGTTTTTGGGTTTTCTAAATTTTACACCACAAAAGAACACCAAAAACATTAATTTTTAAAAAAAATTTTAAAAATAAATTTAATAAATAATAATATTAAAGGGCGTGTCAAAAAACGATCCTTTGAATTCCGGGGCACCAAAAACTCCAAAAAATGTTATTAAAAAAATCAAAAAATTTTTCAGTTTTTCCCTTTAAAAAATTTTAAAAAAGTTTTTTCCAAAAAAACGGGAAAATAAAGGGAAAAAATTTTGAAAGGAAAAATAATTTTTGAAATTTCAAGCAATATTAAAGTGAATAATTTTTAAAATTTTTTCTTTGGGTTTAAAAATTATAATTAAAATAATTTTTGAAAAAGTTGGATAATTTTAAAAATTTTTTTGGTTTTCTTTTTTTTTTTAATTTTTATTTTTTTTTTTTTTTTATGTTGTTTGTTTTGTTTGTTTTTTTTTTTAAAAAAATTTTTCTTTTCTTTTTTTTACCCCAAAAAAAAATAAATTTTTTCATAACATCTTTTTTAATGGAATTATTTTTTGGGGCGGACATCAAAAAATGGAAATTTTTGGGAATAAACCAACAACCCAAAAACACTAATTTTAAAATATAAAAATAATTAATATATATATAAAATATCATCCACCATTAAGTGACCCCTGTTTAAATGCACCAATTGGGGGACCAAGCATATTCTTTTCAAATTGTTTAAAATTTTTCAAATCTTTGTTCAAAAGATAAAAGGTTTGTTCCCTACATGATTTATGGGGCAAATTCTATTTCTTATGATCACAATGGGAAAAAAAATTCCTCGGGCCCCCAATTTTTTACTAAGTTTTTTTGTAGCTTTAAGGGGACATTTTGGGAAAAACAGTTTTTAGGTGAGACCCCATTAAAAAACCCTTTTTGGAGCCCAGTATTTTAAAAAATTTTTTATATGTTGTATACCTAAGATTGCATTTTTAATGATTTACACCAAATTGCTAAAAAAAAGTAACCTTAAGATTAAGAGCTTCATGGCCAAAGTGGCCCAAGCTTATCCCAGTGTGCGTAAGTGAAGTGGCCGAGAAAAGCATTTACTAACTCCTGGGAAGGCCATCCCTCAGAAGTGGCGCTCAGGAAATAACCGGGGACTCAAACACGCAAAAAATATTCCCATTTTTTCCCTGCCCCAAATTTTTTGCAGTCCCCCGACCCCTTTAGAAACCTGACGACCCGGTTAAGATCAGAAAATAAAAGGGGGCCAGCAAGGGGGTTTTTTTTGTTGTTTTGTATACCATGAATGGAC
>NW_027629543.1:100000-124933 GCF_034508935.2 Berghia stephanieae | reverse complement strand
TATTGCAATGAGGTCTTCAATGTGACTCGTTGGTTCTCGTTCCATTCCGGCATAATAACGTTTTGAGACCGTGGGACACAACTTATCTGATTGTATTGATTATTTTCACAATTTGACAAAATAAAGTTCATATCGAGACGAAAAGAGTAAAAAGATGGTCGGAAATTCGGGTTTGGGGCGACATATTATAGATATGTATATAGTTTAATGATCGTCCATGCTACCCACCTCCTTTTCGCTCTTTCTCTCTCTCTCTCTCTCTCTCTCTCTCTCTCTCTCTCTCTCTGTCTCTGTGTGTGTGTATCTATCTATCTATCTATCTATCTATTTATCTATCTATCTATCTATTGTATCTATATATCTATCTATTGTATCTATCTATCTATCAATCTATCTATCTATCTATCCATATATCTATCTATCTATCTCTATTTTATCTATCTCTCTCTCTCTCTCTCTCTTCCTTTCTTTCATTCTCTCGCCCTTTTTCTTTCTTTCTTCTTTTTCTTTCTCTCTCTCTCTCTCTCTCTCTCTCTCTCTCTCTTTATATCCCCCCCTCTCTCTCTCTCGCTCTCTTTCTCATTTTCCATCTCTTTACTTTCACATGTCATAAAGCTGAACACACGAACTCTAACAGATTTGAATAATAATAATAATAATAATAATAATAATAATAATAATAATAATGGTAATTAATCCCCTAAAAGGCGTGTATCCGATTCGATAACTCATTGGATTTATTTCATTACCCATAATGCAGGTCGCTGAGTTCCCCGCGCTAACCCCGCACACGTCATTCATCACGTCACGTTGCTTAGTAACGCAACAACCCGTCCACCGAGGGGAGATGACTGTGAGATAGCTACTAATTCCTTTAATTCATCTCTTCCAACTCGAAGGAATGCACGTGCCCAATGAGCTGAATTCGATGTGTACATATTCTCAGGGTTGGCATCCGAACCCACTTATGGGGCCTAGTTTACCATTGTTGTAATGGACAATATTTTGCGTCATTTTAAAAATATTTCCATTCCAAATATGAGCCCATAAGGTTAGGTTATCAGACCTGCAATAAGAACACATCGGCTGAGTTCCAGAGGCTTGGTTGATAGTTGACATAAATTGTAACTCGACCTTCTCAAACTAGCATAGTCTCGGATTGTTTGTATGACACTTGCGACACATTTAGGTAATGTCAGCGCCGGTAAAAAGGAAGAAAATAGGATAGTCAAAGATTTTTAAATATACTAATAACATCGTACGAGAAAAAGGAAGACAAAGGGGGATTGATGGTTCCTCTGTAACCTCTTGTTGCTATTCTTGTCAAGCAATTGACATGGATGCTTTTTAAACTATTATTTTATAGTATGAGCCTTTAGTTCTTCAATCAACATACAGTGCATACATTTTTGAAAATTACGTCAGTAATCGTATATTTAATTAAAACTAGTCGATAATATATTAAAGTTGTTGTATTTTTATTCGAAATTTTAAAATAAAGTACATGTTGGCCCTGAAATCAACAGCCATCTTAAGTGCTTGCCTATCACCCGGAGTAAACAAACTAAGCATCACTCACAATTTTAACACAGATGATTGAAAAATAATGCATCGTGTCGTCAGGTTTTGCGATACAATTCAGTGTGTCAAAATATTGTGAGAAATACCCACTAACTAGGCCTGACCTATCTGTGTGTTTGACATGTAGTGAGGGTCTCTGATGCTTTTCATACAGGAAATAAAAAGTCAAGGGGACGAAACGGGATAAATGGAAGGAAGTATTCTGATTGGTTAATGCTTTGTAACAGGCATACCATCAATTGGCTCAAATATGAACAGCCGTAGATTCCAAGAGTACACTATCAGTGTGATTAGTTTGAGATCACCTGAAAGTCTCATCCAGACATGATTATCTAGTGGTTGGACAGCAACACATAATGTGATCGGTCCAATTAACCAGTTGATTTTTGACTAATCAAGACATGGGGGCCCGTTCTAATGAACGCGGACTAACTTTAGTAATTTACTAGTCTAGTAAATGACTAGCTAGTCTTTAGCCCAAGCTTAGTAAGTGTCTAAAAAAATCGGATTCAATGAGCATTATTTAGTCTCGGACTAGCTGGGCTTTAGCCAAGAAATGGGCGTGGCAAGTCCTGACCTAGTCCTGACCTAGCCCTTGACTCTATCGGTTGTTTTGTGCTGCTGTTTGGGTTCTTCTGACGCAAAAGATTTAATCAGCGCCACATCCGCTTTCGTTTTGTTATGATTCTATATCCTTTTGAAATTCATTGACGAAAATGGAGCTCAACAAGAGAAAAACTATAACTTTTCAAACCCTGAAACTGCAGCCCTCCTGGAAAATACAATTATGTCGAGATTGCAGCACTCCGTGACAGTGCGAAAAAAAAAGAGAAGTACATATATTTTTTCTTTGTCACTCATGAAATGAAATAAAAATAGGCTATAGCACGGTCACTGACACTGGGCATCTGTTAGGACTGTAGACTGTAGGCTAATACACCACTTCAAACATTTGTCAGTCCATATCTTTGCTTTTATGAGGTCTATTTTCATTATGAAAAGTTCAAAGTGAACAACTAAATGACGCCGATTCAGTGGTGTATTTGGTCTATCATGAAATGAAATAAAAATAGGCTACAGCACGGTCACTGACACTGGGCATCTGAATCTGTAGGCTAATTCACCACCTCAAACATTTGTCAGTTCATATCTTTGCTTTTATGAGGTCTATTTTCATTTTGAAAAGTTCAAAGTGAACAACTAAATGACGCCTATTTAGAGGTGTATTTGGTCTATCTTCATGTGAATAAATATTTTATTATTGACTTTTCTAAAATTCCAATAGGTCATTCATTTGTATGTCGTGATCTATTTTTCCTTGATTTCAGCTGTCTCAGCTCTAAACTTTACTTTTTTTTCTCAATAAATAATTCATTTTCTGTTTGCAATGTATTACAGAGATGTTGATTTACCACATGTAAAAATTTCAAAGTTGTATCTGAAGCTGTTTCTGAATTATACTTGATTATCCATTGGAATGCTGTGCTTTGGGCACATTTTTCCTATTAAGCTATATAGAGATTTTCCACCACATAAACGGTCATAACTTTTTAACCAGTTGAGATAGAGCGATATTTTTTCTAGTTAATGTTTCACTCCCCTTTATTTTTCTACGCTAAATTAATACCCATAGCCACTATTTTGAAAAATTCTTGCATGTGCCTACTGTAGGTCCCTGCCACTCACAATGTTGCTTTGTATTTGTATACCTCTAGACTACTTTGGATTGTGTTTATCTACTTCCTATCTCCCTGCTCTGCTCTCTAATCCACCTTTTTAATACTTGGCAAGAACAGGCAAGGTGGCAACCCGGTCTCGGATTTCTAAAAAAAAAAAAGAAAGAAAATTAATGAAAAAAAAAGCAGGTTGGCATGTTCAATGAAAATTTTAAAGCATCATAATAGCCGACATGACACCCATAATTTATCAATAAACAATATGAATAGATGTACTGTAGTGCGGAGGTTAGGCAATTAATTTCACCCTTCCTCTTTGCCCTACTAAGTGGGGCTTTGTTGTATGGTAGTATTACACTTGCATTTGGACCAGTAGGCCCAAGATTCAAGTCCCTTCCTGAGTGGTTCAAAGTGGAGTAATTGAACAAGGCTCCTTATTGAGTAATTGGCCATTAAAAGTAATGACTCTGTCGGGGAAAAGTTGTGATATTGCTGTGTTGCTATTGGCTTGGAGCCCCTTACAGAGCTTTGAGAATGTTTAGCAGTATACAATCTAGCATCTGTGTCAGTTGCCACAAAAAATGACAAAAGTTTTAAGCTTTCAACTCACTTGAATATTAAGAACAAGTCAACAACCAGAAAAATTCGAAATGAAGTGGAAGTGAAAATAAATTTCTTTCTAAAAGTAAAGGTTGTTTTTTTTTTCTTTTTAAAATAAATTCCCAAGCGGTGTCTTTATTTATTCTTTATATATATCTTTATATTGAACAATATTCACTATTTTGAGGAGATCGGACTAATGTAAATAAACGAACTGGGGGTGGGGTGTGCACATATATTAACAACAAATGGTGCCACCCCAATAACTGTCAGATAAAGAAAATGTATTGTGACGATAAAATTGAATTTATTACTGTTTCGTCACGACCATATTACCTACCCCGGGAATATACTCATGTCATCATCATCAACGTCTACATTCCACCATCATCAGACAACACCACAGCGAAAAATATTTTGAGGAAAGAAATACAGGACATTCAAATTAAGTCACCCGATGCCGTATTGATGGTCACTGGCGATTTTAACCAATGTAACGATTTTACTCTCCCGGGACTTCATCAATACGTGGACTGCGAGACAAGGGACAAAAAAACATTAGATTTATTCCTGTGTAATATTAAAAATAGTTATAAATGTTTACCCCGTGCCCCATTAGGTTTATCTGACCACTGCATGCTCTTGCTACTCCCCACCTACCGCCCTGTTTTTAAACGTGTAAAACCAGTAAAGAAAAGTGTACAGATCTGGAATGGAAGTGAGTGTGAAGATTTGCGTGGTTGTTTTGAATGCACTGACTGGAATGTTTTTATCGAATCATGTGATAGTGTGGATGAGCTGAATGACTGTGTGAGTGAGTATTTAAAATTCTGTGAACAGCTAGTGTCTTGTAAAAAAGAAATAAAATATTATCCTAACAACAAGCCTTGGATAACAAAAGATCTAAAACTTTTATTGAACCAAAAGAAAACTCTCTATACTAGTGGAAACAAAAAAGATCTGAAAACAAAACAAAAAGAGATAAAGAGGGCAATATCTAGTTGTAGAGATAAGTACAAAAATAAAATTGAAAAATGCTTTTCTTCTGGGGATATAAGGGACACGTGGCGGGGGCTTAAAACTGCTGTGAACTATAATCCAAAGCCCACGATTATATCAGAAGATATCGAAATTGAAACTTTAAATAAATTTTATTCACGTTTCGACACAGCAAACAAATTTGATATTGAAAATGAAAAACAGAAATTAGACAGGGCTTTGGAAGATGAAATGACTATTGAGGTCAGTGAAGAGGAAACGAGATTCGTATTTTCGAAACTAAACGAGAGGAAGGCTGCTGGGCCGGATGGATTGAAAGGAAAACTATTAAAAGAATGTGCCCACCAGCTTTCCCCCATTTATACACATATTTTTAACTGGTCCCTCCAATGCGTTTCAATCCCTGAAATTTGGAAAACTTCAAAAATTATTCCTGTTCCAAAAAAAGAAAAACTTGAAACTATGAACGATCTCAGACCTGTTGCACTGACTTCAATAGTCATGAAATCTTTAGAAAAACTTGTTCTTGTTAAAATTAGGAATCAGTTTATGCCATTGAGTGATAGTCATCAATTTGCTTACAAACCAGGACGTGGCGTAGAGGATGCCATTTTGCTGTTTACAAACAACATCTACAGGCATCTAGATCACGCTAGGAGCTATTGCAGATTGCTTTTTGCAGATTTTTCTTCAGCGTTCAATACAATGCAACCTCAGTTGGTTGTTCAAAAATTGACTAGTCTGAATTTAAACAAGTATATAATTGCTTGGGTGCTCGAATTTCTTACGGAGAGAGCACAATATGTTCAATTAGGGCAAAACAAATCTTCCTGTATAACTACAAATACTGGTGCTCCTCAAGGTTGTGTATTGTCCCCTGTATTATTCACAATATACACGAATGACTGTAGAAGTCAAAACCTGAGTGTACCTTTAATAAAGTTTGCAGATGACACCGCTCTTCAAGGCCTCATAACAAATGGCAACGAAGTGGCTTATAGGCAAGAAATTGATAGATTTGTGTCTTGGTGTGATGCCCACCACCTAGAGCTTAACATAAGCAAGACAAAGGAGCTAGTGATTGACTTTAGGAGAGTGAAGGAACCGATAGAACCGTTAAAATTAAAGGACCAATTTGTCCAGCGAGTTCCTCACTACAAATACCTTGGTGTAACGATTGATGACAGGCTCAAGTGGGATGAACACTTGAAAATAATTAGGCATAAGATGTGCAGACGTACATATTTTTTATCGAAACTCTCTCAGTTTAGAATAGATAAAACCCTCTGCACATTATTTTATAGAGCAGTAATCGAAAGTGTTTTGTCATTTTGTATAACAGCTTGGGGAGGCAATTGCTTAGCAGTGGAAAGGAACAAAATAAATTCAAATATTAAAAAATCCATTAAACGCTATATAAATGATGTTGACGATGTATATCTTTTATACGAGAAATTTTGTATAAATAAAATAACTAAAATATTAAATGACCAGTATCATCCACTAAGACCATCAATTATTATGTCAGAAAGAAGTGGTCGCCCTTTCTCTATTTCAACGAAAACAGAGAGACACCGAAAATCTTTTCTGCCGTCCAGTATTAGGCTTTATAACAACAAGCAATAATCATTTTATATAATTATTTCTCATTTTTACTTTTTAAAAATATAAATATTAATTTATTAATTTATTTGTTTTGCAATCTTTTCAATTTTCAATTTATAGTGACAGTTTTAACTATTTTACAGTGTTGAAATTATTCATATTATAAAGCGCAGCTCTGGTTATAGAGCTGCTCCTTTTTTATATATATACATCCTATTTCCATTGTATTTTTATCTTATGTGTAAATTATAACACGTCTGTACAAAAAAATTTCCTTTTTGGGATGCAATAAAGTATTATTATTATTATTATTATTATTATTATTATTATTATTATTATTATTATTATTATTATTATTATTATTATATTATTATTATTATTATTATTATTATTATTTATTATTATTATTATATTATTATTATTATTATTATTATTATTATTATTATTATTAAGTGTCGTCCAGGCACAAGCACAGGTCCCCATTAAGAGGAACACACTCAAATGCTTACTTATCACATATTACATATGTTAAAAAAATACTGGTTCCCCCTTTGAGAAAAATACTCAAACAAAAAGATGATTTACAAGGAAATAAAACAAAAATGTATACTGTTGCTGAGTCCATCGTCTTCTCAAATATATTTATATTAACACTTTTAAGCACTGACCAACAGTTTATAAGGATTTGTTGAAAAAGTGGGATGTAGTTCTAAAATCATCTTAATTAAATGGCCAGCATTTCATGTTGCTTAAGGAGATAACATTGTTCAAAAGTTTTTATCATTCCAAATTCTGACTTTGACCTGACGACAATGTGGTATCAGAGAAGTTTCAAAATGAAATGCCGTTTTTGATTTCAGCACCACTTGATTTCATAATGTGGCCAGTTTCATAATTCACAGATATAAATGTTGTTTTGTTTCAATGCAGTGAAAAAGATGTTCTATATATTATCTTTCCTCCACAACTTCAACACTAGCCAGACAGATGGATATGAATGAGATTAATGAAATCAGTTTTGTTGATTGCTCTGTGGTGGAGTCAGTAGTTGTAGTAGATGATTTGTCAGACCAGTTTCAAGAGGAGACAACAGAAACGCTTCCCCATACACCAGAGGAGTGGAATGCCTCAGATAGCATCAGCCAAAGATTACGGCAAGCTGGCCCCAAGAGGAGATGACAGATCACTGACAATCCATTAGTGGATCAATGGCTGCAGTCGGAACAACTCCATTACAAAAAAAAACAACTCCATTGTTGAACAAAATACCCTAAAAATTGAATTCATGAAATTTAAGATGAGGCATATTAATTATGACACTACTTATAATTAAATTATTCTTTTTATATGTTTTGATATTATAGCTGTCATCTGCATTTTTTGCCAAATTGGGACCTAAAATCTACCCAAAAAAAACCCAAAATTTGCCAACAAATTTGCCAAAAAGACCAGAATTTGCCGAGGAGAACTAAGCCTTTCAGTAAAAATTAACATGCGATACAGAAAAGAAAATATATATAAAAGACAATTTATTACATTTAAGGAGGCTACATTTATTAATTTACACAATGTAAAGTGATTTATGCGCCCAAACTTTCAAACAATCACACACACACACACATACACACACATACACACACACACAAACGTACACTTTCAGTCAGACTCATCAAAGGCCTAGTTTTCTTTTACTACTAAAAAAAGAGGCATCGATAAACTTATTGTAGTAAAAGAAAACTAGTCCTTTGATGTTGTTTTCTGTGAGTCTACGCCTTCTGACAAGATTGTAAAGGGAAAAGCTTTGCTCAGCATCAGCTGACGAGCATGTTGAGAAGGCATACCGGGATGCCAATGCAGCGAGAGCTAGAACATAATCTGCCACAGACTTCCAAAATAGGGTCAGATCTATAATTCCAGTATCAGACTCTCCACAGCACTGGGCCCCAGTTTCTCAATATACCTCGTGAACTCATGCTGAGGAATGTCACAAAAATTGGGAATTGCAGTGTATGCAGATACACTGCGAGCACGAGACCATTATCCGTAGAGAATAGCTTCCCTTGGTTTGGGGCCAGGCAAAGCTGCAACATTTCTCAAGTTTCGCACCTTTTTTTCTCGTTATTTTGTTTTCGCTTCTTTTTTTCCCCAAAATTTGCCACGATTTGCCAATTTTGGGAAATTTGCGGATCGCCCTGATTTGCACCCTCAAAAAATGCAGATGACAGTTATAGGAAATTAATTCATGTATGAAAATCACACCTGGGAGCGTTCGCAAATGACGTCATCATTTAGTTTTTATCCATGACCCAATTGGTTTCTAATGTCTTCAATTTGAATATTAATTCAATCACATGTATTTTGAGTCAATTTTTTAAATGGTTTAAAGCAATCCATGGAGACATGTTGCAATACATTTGTCCGTAGTGTAGAAAAAATTGGCCTCATTATATCTTAGAAAATTGCAGTTAAAACCCATCTTATGAATTGCCTTAAACCATTTTTTAAGATGGTTTTTGAGATTTTTAAATTGTTATTTAGAGTGGTTTTATTCCTGTATTTATCTCAATCTGTACTTTTGATAGAGCTGATATGTTTTTGTTAATATTTACTTAAAATCGCATGCGTGCAGTGTTTAAGACCTTTTTTTACTACAATCACTCCATTGTTCCTTATGTAATTGGTAGAACAAATCCTCTGGAATAAATACAGATTGTTATTTTGGCCTATTGTCACAAACTTGTACAGTGGCATGGCGATTTAAGACCCTTATCACAAATTTATACAAAAGGTCTTACAATATGTAATTGTCTTATGACAATAGGGCAGTTAAAATTTGATTGCTCAACTCAGGATTTTGATGACCTTAAAAAAAAGAAAATTTTAATGCCCCTTTGTCTTCTGTTTGATAACCGACTCAGGCATGAGAATTCTTGTTTAGTTTTCCAATTTATATCAGACCCATTCCAGAAAAAATTACAGTGAATGCACTTTAATACTTCCTGCAAAACTGGTTTGTTTTTGTTTTTAAGGGTTTTACAGCACTTGCAACACATCAGCGCCAGTAAAAAGGAGTAAAATGGGATAGTCAAAGAGTACTAGATGCCTGATAGGCGACTTGTAGTTATATGATATAGAAATGTGTTTCCATATGCTTGAACAATAATTAAAACAGTGTGACATTTATGTAGCTCATCACAAAAAGAATACTGCACACAGTATACTTGTATTGATGTACTACATTAATGATTACATTTATTTCCTGATTAGAGAGGTTCAACGATATTTCTAAAAGCACTATTAATCAAAGTCAGCCAGGCTGCCTTGCCAGCAGCAAGACGTTCTGTTCAGATGCTCCCAATAGGAGAAAAGTTGCAGGCTCTGTCAGGCGTCATTCTGAGCTCGTCATGGATTCAATTCCAACTTCTTTTAACCACTCCAATGACTCTGTTGAAATGACAATAATTGCTTGTACATGTACACTTAAAACCAATTAAAATTAAATGGACATCTCACTCTCTCTCTCCCTCTCCCCCTCTCTCTCTCTCTCTCTCTCTCTTTTTTTTTTCTTTTTTTTCTCAGTCATTTAATTAGGATTAGAAGGCAAAGAATTATAATGGTCAATCTGAGTTCTTCAAAAAAAATTTTAATGTTTATAATGGCATGACAATGACAGCATGATTACAACTTTTTTTTTTTTGGTTAATTTTATTTTATTTTCATTGATCATTTGCAAATTGTATTGTTAAAGTGGATATAAAAATAAACCTGAAATATTAAATTTCAAAAATTATCAAAATGTTATTGTTTCCTGGAGGGTGGGATTATATGACTGGTAAAACTTACCTTTCAATTGTGCATTTTGTGATACGATGGGCGTGTTAAATGCCTCTTCTCCTCTATTTTGGGGGTTTTGGTATTGGGGTCATTAGCCAATTTCTTAACATATAACGACTGTCTCCAAGGATCACACCATCCAAAGCCCTGCGATGTGGATCCTCAAATGCAAAGAATAGCCCAGATTTCCTAAAATATTTTGCATCATGCACTGAACCAGGCAACTTAGGAACCAAGTTTGTAACTTATAAATTTGCATCAGAGACGACCTAAAAATGGGAGAAGGAAAATTTTGAATATAATAAAACCTGCAATAAAATCTAAATCAGGAAGTGTAGTAAACTGACGTACAGTACAGCTCGCGCACAATGGCCTCATATAAAATAATAAAATTCCCTTTATTCATCCCATAGGAGAAATTTGTCCCAGGGTCTATTCCAAGGGAAGAATGGAATAACCCAGGCGTCAGGGAATGGAGATGGGATGAGGGTGGGGGAGTAATAGTCATTGGGTGACCTTTTAACAACCATGTACTTTGTGTAACATACCATGACGACTCAACAAAAGACTAGTGGGAGGCAAGTGACTGACTGATCAATATGTTGATAGACCTATGCCTAATAAAGCGAATGATGTGTGACAACTGACTGATTGAGTAACTGTGCCTGATGAAAACTGATTGGGTAATGAGCTTTTATGTGAAGCCTGATTATGTCTTTTCTTATCATTGGGACGGTGCTTTACTATTACAGGGTCTTGAAGAGCATTTAGTAATGGTAGTGGCTGAGAGTGGTGGGGTTAGAATGGATGGAGGCAGAGGAGAGGGGAACAGAGGAATAAACCATTGCATTGTTCCAACTTGCCCCTTTTTCTGATGTAATGTAAGTGGTAGAAAGGGGGGGGGGATAGTGATTGGGTAGCTAAGTCTGTCAGATCTCATGAAAGTACTTTGTGATAGACTACCTTCCTATCCAAAGGGTAGCAAGCAATTGTTATTGTCTGTTTCATGCATAGAAACCGGGATAAACCCTGGCTCCTTGGGCTTCATGCTTCTGAAGGACTGCTATTCATTATTTTTTTTTTTCATTTCAAATATTTAAAGATATTTATACGGGTCTTTGATGTGAAGTTGGTCCCTCTAGCTCAATTATTAGGGTATTCGCTTTACATGCTAAGGGCAAAGTAGAGATTTATATTTGACCCCACTGATCACCCAGGAATGATGGGGAATCTGTATTTGTTAGATCTAGTGGAAAGTACTTTACAATAAACCTGTGTCCTATCCAAGGGGTAGCAAGCAATTACTATTGTCCGTTTCACACTAAAGAAACAGAGATAAACTCTCGCTACACCACCTTGCAGCTCTGAAGGAGTGGAGGAAGAACTATTTGATGCGATTACTTTCAGCATGATGTCTTTGTGCGGATGTGGTCTGGTGGTATGACACTCGCTTTTGGATCGGAAGGTCCTGGGTTCGAGCCTCGCGCTCGGCATATAGTTGAGTCCTTGGAAAAGGCTCTTTACTTACATTCTCTCACTGTACTCATGTGTAAAATGAGTACCTGGCCGTTCGCAGCGGTGTCTTTGTCCGAAAAATTGTAATATCGCCTAACAGGCGCATGTCTCGTCCTACATGTTAAATGTTGCTGTTGACCAGGGTCCACTTGTAAAGCGCTTTGAGCACATTTAGTGGATATTGCGCTATATAAAGCTAAATTTTAATTATTTTTTTAAAAATGTCTTTGTACTTGACACTTGTGGCTCACCAGTATGGTCTTTGCTTCGTACCCAAGAGATACCTAGTTTGAATCTACACCATGGCATGTGGCCATCAACAAGCGACCTCTCCCTAGCTCAATTTGCAGCGCTGTGCTGCGGCTGACACCTGAGTTATTCCAGCATTCCCATTAAATAAACCCTAAGACAAATTTCCGCATGAGGACTATTAAAGGGAAATTTATAATTATTATTTACTTTATTGTGAGAAGGTTCCTTTATCACATCATTCATTTAATGACGTAGCCAACTAGTAGCAAATCATGGCATGTGGCATTGAAATTAGAATGAATGGCGAAGTGATAAGAATAAGTAAGAGAGGTGTCAATTATGCGAAATGACAATGGAGTGTCTGAGTGCCTGTGTGTATGCATGTGTATCATATTGTACACAAACGTAACTGTCAATGTAACAGTAAATCTTCGGTGGTCGAAATAACAGGGCGCATTAAAATAAAACCCTGAATTAATCAAATCCTTTTTTACATTGGCTAGGTGAAATTAGTTCAAGTAAGGAATGGAATGACAACTAAAAATAATAAGGAAAAAATTTGGGATATTCGAATGAGTTCATTTCAAGGAAACTGTACTCGAATATATTACTTTCACTTTTTAAAGTCTATCCAGTGAAATATTTTATTTAAATTGACCGTCGACAAATCTTTGTAATGTGTATTTGAAGTGAAATTTTAAAAACAAGACACAAGTTTTGAAACAACATATTACGATTTTAAACAGCTTTGGTAACGCAAGAGAGGATTTATAATTGATCAATTAAATTAATTGAGCTTTATATAGCGCAATATCATGAATTGCTCAAGCGCTTTACAATAGTTCCTGTCAAAGCGACATTTAACATGTAGACGGCATGACGTTCAGGCGAATTACATTTCGACAAAGACAACACTGTTAACGTCCAGGTACTCTTTTACACCTGAGTACGGTGAGAGAATGAGTAAGAGTCTATTCCAGGACTTCAACTATGCGCCGAGAGAGCGAACCCAGACTTCGATCGATATTCTTTTTTTATTTTTGATGTGTATTCTGTAAGTTTCGAATGATCTGACTTCTCTTCGTTAAAACGTCATAGTTGTATTACCTCATCTTTAATAATAACGGAAATCATATTAAGTGGATGATAAACTAATTTCCTTAAGCATTAAGGCAACGTGCATTTTTGCAGGTCTGATAACCCAATACATCTGAGCTCATTGTTAAATGAAAATCTCAAAAATACACAATAATGTCCATGCAACAATGTATAAACGAGGCCCATATTGCAATCGGATGCAGACCAGCATATATAAATTAAAGATAAAAATTCCTTTTTTCATCCAATGGGGAAATTTGTCTGCTTAGGGTCTATTCCAAGGAATACTGGAATAACCCGGGACTCAGCCGCATGCAGTGCCGCAAATGGAACTAGGACAGATGGATTGCTCAAGGCCACACAGTCAACGCGGATCAAACTAATTACCTTTGGATACAAAGCAAAGACCATACTGCTGGCCACGGCCATCGCCTCGAGAAAACCCTATTTTAAAATTATTCTCGTGCAATTTGTCAGTCCAACTGTACAAATTTTTCTTCTCAATCTAACTGGTTTTGCAATGAAAAATGTTCCCTCAAAATATTACAATTTACAGTGAAAATAATCTCCACAAGAGCTCGAAAATTGGTTAGGGAATTCAAATTCATAGTGGCCAGAGAGGGTGACAAGATTTCCATTCATGTCATACAGTAACAGATTCATAGTGGTTTGTGTGTGATGATTAAGAATCTACCAAACTAACACTTAGTTTGACTAGATCTAGTTCAGTTGAGAGAAGAAGAGGAGGAGAAGTGGGAGAAGAAGATGAATATGATGATGTTGATGAAGAAGACGAGGAGTGTAAGTGAAGGGAGAAGAAGTAGAAGAAGTCTGCACGATTTTGGGTTGATGCATGAGAATGTAAGAAAATTCTCTTTAAAGTTAGTCTAGTATGAGATAGATTAAAATGAATACAAATACTACTTTCTCAGAGAAGACGATCAGGTCGTCTTTACAAGTCACAAATTATAAAAATGTGTTCACGATGAAAACGAATGTTCGTATATTTATCGTCTTTAAACAATCGATGGATTAAGTCTGACCGAAACCTTTCGTGAATCAGTGTCTCTGACAATTTGAACAGCACAGCTGCGCCATTTCATGTGTTGACAGTGTTTGACAGTACTGTAATGAGTGTCATAGTCATAGTGTACGAATCAGTCATGTGATCGAGAGTAACTTCGATTGCTTGTGGCACAAATAAAAATAAAGGTTAGGGGTGTTTTAGCTAAACAACAATAATTTTCATATTTAAAATAAGCTAGTTGGTGTTTGTATTCTCTAAATATTAAATCTAAACTTGAACAAGCGAAGCTGAAATCTCAACCAACTCACTGATCACTACTTCTCAGATTTATGTTTCGACAAAAATGTGCTTTCGCGATCTGTGACTTTAACCGTTCCATTAGCATTGAAAATTCAACAGATACTTGTCGAAATCTTTTTCTATTATATTTTTTCTCGCGAACGAGCGTTAACATTGGCCGCCAATCTTTTGAGCGTTTTTTATTAATCAAATAACGATCAAGTCGATCGACAAGACTAAATCTTGCCAAATTAGTCGAAGGTGACGTGATTTTAGTCTGGGACTAGCTATCAGCTCATGATCCGTTTTCTAGTATTCTAAAGTCAGAGATATCCGGACTAAGCGCTTCGCGTTCATTAGAACGGCGGATTTGTGATACATTTCACAGTGCTGGACAACTGGTGTGTTGTAAACGATAACTGATAATCGATCTCTCTGATCAGTTTTGTTTTACCACTATTTGGGGAAGTTATCAAGCGATTTTTATAGATATAAGTTTAAAGTTACACATAGTTTTCTGTGTCAGTTCTATTGATCAAGCGGTAGAACAGTGGTTATGTTTCTCATACACATACCATCGAAGGTAAAACCTGTGTAATTCGCTATGTTTACCAATCACTGCCATATATTACATTATGACGACTGTCCGAGAGGCGTGGTTATCTAGGCGTCTATTATTCCCCGTACCCTGGAAAAGCTTATATGTATTTTAAAATTTGGCCAGAAAACTCGTTCTTCAAATATTGATAAATTTACATTACCCTCATCTTGGTAAAATTATCAAACCTGGGACTTCGTGAAGTCTTCCTTAGTCCCAGGTTTGAGAGTTGTTGCCAAGACGAGGGACATTTAAATCGATCGACTCTTGAAGGATGAGTTTTCTGGCCAAATTTTTAAATACGAGTTTTCCTAGAGTGCGACAGTTAACGAGTTAAAAAAAACCTTGTGTAACCTTAATCGTTTATAGTCTCATGAAGAGAATTAAATGAGAACTAATCACCCATTTGACAGTATACAAACAATAACAAAGTGTGTATGTGTGTGTGGTTGTGTATGTGTATGTGCGTGTCTGTATTTGTGTTTTATTTCCGGCTTTTTCCAGTGGGCCGAAGTTAAGGCATTGCACTATGACCCAAAAGATCCCAGGTTTGAACCCCGCTTCAGGCACTTTCGTGTTTTCCTTATTAACCCACTCACTTGGAAAACATGGGTGATTCATGTTGACATCAGATATTTTGATTGATCAATTATCTATATTCCTTTGTGGAATGCAAAGGCGACGATATCGCATGATGTCATGGCAGAAGGCAAAATTTTAAAAACATTTTTCCAATGGAACGAGCCGAAGTAGCAACACTCGAAAAGACATCAAGCAACAATCTAACAGTTGTGGTCCGTATGAAGCAACATGCCGGAAATTTTAACAAGTCGAGCACCCCTTAAAGATTTGCGGTTAAACCTCTTTGGATATTGATAAAATAAATAAAGATAGAATAACATTTTTTTCTATAATCCTCGAATCTTGTACCTCATGGGTAACAGTGCTATGCCAAACCATTCGGCCATTCCCGCCTTCATACCCCCAACTTCTTCTCTGCAGCTTAATATAGTAACAAAACCATGTGATACTTATTGTTTCTGACGTTTCTCACTGAGTTGAACAGACATCGTAACACCGAGTGAAGTCTTGTAATAATTATTGTACTTTATGGTGTAAGGGGAATAACCGACATAATACGTAACTGTTTTAGTTTTGTATGAGTAGTATCCCTTGATTTACAATTTATGCGCTTTAAAATTCAAATTCCTGGTTCCTCTAATCTTTGTTTCAAAGCACGTTGTAACTGTGGTAGTCGTTGTACAGGAAGTCTCAGGTTCGATACAATGTAGATGCAGGCTGATCTTTGGGATGTTTATTATTCTTATATTTTTTCTGTTTTGCCCGACACTTTCATACACAATTTTTCAGATCTTTTTCTTACACAAATGCCTGCTCCCTTGACATTTTGAAATTTTCAAAATGTGGAGTAAACCATTTGCATAGTATAAAGCCCGATGTATAAAGGACAGTCCATAGATATAGAGAACGTCCATTGAGGGCTACTAAGTCTGTTGCTAAGTAGTATTAATTGTCTTATAAAAAGAAAATGATTGGAACGCCTTTCACTTCCTTCTCTAAAAACCATAGCCGCGGAGAACGTCCATAGAGGGCCACTAAGTCTGTCACTGCCTTATAAGGAAAGATCAGAACGCCTTTCACTTCCTTCTTTAAAGTACAGAAGACTTAGAGGTGATCTAATTCAAAGTTACAAGATCATACACAAGATTGACAACTTGGATTTCGAATATGCGGTTTTGATGTCAACAAGAGGTGGGGTCTTCAAAATCTCCAAAGACCGGTGTTCGACCTCAATACGTGCCCACTCTTTAGTTTTCAGGACCGTAGATAACTGGAACTCTCTCTACGTCTGTTCAAGACCTACGAGAAATGTCAACGTTTTTAAGAACTGTGTTGATAGGGAATTAGATCACCTTAAGTTTAAATTCGATGAGTAATTTATGTTTGTTTTATAATTGATATCATGTACTTTATGCCTTACAACTGTAATTCGTTTTTTATCACTGTGATAGGGCCCAAAAGGCCGCAATGTAGGCCTAATTTTGCTCTTATTAGGTATTATATAGTATTGTATACTGTATATTGTAGTAATAGCTCTACTCAACGATTGTGTTTTGGTTGATGCCTGCGAGGGTTCACAACGGAAACACCAACTGTTGTGAAGAATATACGCAATAAAAACAATTGAGCTTTTATATAGCGCAATATCGACTACACGTGCTCAAAGCGCTTTATAAAGTATCCCTGGCCAACAGCAACATTTAATATTGGGGAAGGGACATGACGCCTGTTAGGCGATATTACACTTTTTTTTCGACAGAGACAGCGCGGTAAACGGCCAGGTACTCATTTTACAATGAGTACGGTGAGAGAATGTGCGCCGAGCGAGGCTCGAACCCAGGACCTTCCGATCAGTAAGCGAGTGTCATACCACAATACCACATAGCCGCACAACGTAATTGTCCTTACTATCCAGGAGGTCTGAGGTTCAATCCCTAGTCAAGGTAGACTGATTTTGTAGGATTTATTTTTTCTTGCATTTTTCTTTCAGGGTTGTCTGTCACTGTTTCATACACAAATCTGTGCTACAGTGAGGTAAGACACAACAGTCAATGAAAATGCTAATATATCACGCTGTAATATAAAATAACAGTCAACAAAGATGCCACATAATTGTTCAATGACATCCAATGAATCGTCATTGATCATAACCGTGATGTCAGCAGTCAAATCTCGTCACGGCCCGTGTCAGCTGTATCCGGTACTGACACCAATAATGGAATTCCCGATGTCAATCTTCCATGACTTCAACAAATAGCCTGATGGAAACCCCCCCCCCCCCCCCCCCACACACACACCTACATCAACCACTGTGTTCGAGACTGTCTCTCTGTCTTTGTAAACTTCTCTTGCCAATCCAGGACTGAGTGTTGGTAAATGAGGAAGATCCCCCCCCCCCCCCCCACACACACACCTACATAAACCACTGTGTGCGAGACTGTCTCTCTGTCTTTGTAAACTTCTCTTGCCAATCCAGGACTGAGTGTTGGTAAATGAGGAAGATTCCCCCCCCCCCCCCCCCACACACACACACACACCTACATCAACCACTGTGTGCGAGACTGTCTCTCTGTCTTTGTAAACTTCTCTTGCCAATCCAGGACTGAGTGTTGGTAAATGAGGCAGATTCCCCCACCCCCCCCCCCCCTCCCATCCCCAAAAAGTCACTTTCTCATTTTCTCATAATATATGCAATACAAATGTTCAGCTTTTCGGTTTGGATATTATTGTAAGATCAAGGTTATTACTACTGGTACTTAGTCTAGATACCAGTCGACAATAGTTACATTTTAGAAAACGCCATTGTTGCTGATGTGGAGTCAGATGAGGAGAGTGCACCATTGGACCAGTTTCCACCAATACCACAATAGTAGCCATCAAGACCCTACATTGTTGTGGACAGCACCTTCACGAGGACAATTCCTTAATTGACGTCTTTATTGTAATTGTTGAGGAAAGCTCCATAAAATATCATTTGCCTACTGAGACAGACCACAGTAGTAGGTTTAGTTAAATGAAGTGAACCGTAATAAATTTTAAAATCGACCCTTTAAAGGCCATCAAATCATCAGTGTTGAGTTATCTTGTTATTATCTCGCCTATTCTCATTTGTTTCCAATTCATTTTTTAAAAATGACAGATAAATCGACATCGCGCTAATATCAACATTTTACCACGGTCTCGAAGATGTCGATATATCCGTTATCGACTGTATATATATAAATATATATATATATACAACAAAGTAACACAGATTTCATGCGCACCGCAGAGGATCGTGATTCGTAGAGACAGCTGACCGGCAACGTGCTCAAGAGCACAAGCCACGATGGATGATATATATTTCACTAATTTAGCACCCGGAAAATATTGTAGACAAGACAGTAAAGATGAAGACACAAACCCCTCCCCTCAACCCCCCCCCCCCCCTCCCAAAAAAAAAGAAAAAAGAAATAACTTAAAACAACAATCACAAAACGGAAAACATAAACAAACGTCAGAATATTTTAAATCAGGTTTATTAGGCAGGACCACACAAATCAAACATGTCACAATCCTAGTCAGGAATTGAATGATGTTTCAGCGTGTCCAGCTCCATTTTGCATCTGAAAATTGGAAGAAGATAAAAAGGAAGTCAAGCTAAAATACTTTTCGAGATGATTAGAATAACTATGAACTATTATAAACAAAAAATCGTTTTGACCAGTTAAGAGTTCTGCCAGAAAAATTGTCCTTCAAATATCGATCGATTTGAATGACCCTCGTCGCAACAAATAACTCTCAAACTTGGGGGACATCACGACACATTCCCGCAGACGGGCCATTTAATTTAACACGCATTATTATGATGCTTATACATATTTAAACTCGTCATAAAAAGAGTTGTAAAAATGTTAGAATTTAAATGGATAACAAATACAACAACGACGACAAAAAAAGAACAAATCGACAAAGTCATTTTTGAATTCCAACAACCTTGTGTCTGAATAGGAATAAGCGGGTGTCCGAATTAGAACAACTGGGTTTCGTAATTGGAACAATTGGCGTCTGAATTACAAATGTTGATTTAGTGGCAAACGTTTTTAATATCTATTTTAATACACTAGTGGAAGACCGGCGATATTTGCGGAGAAATAAAGGCTATTAGGCGGTAAACTGAATGCATTCAATATCGTCTCCGGTCCGTCTTGTCCTCCATATATGACCTTTCCTCTCAGTCGGTCTCTCCTTTTTATCATAGCAACGTGAGTGCAACTCACTCGTATTAGTTGACGAACCGGACAGAAACCGGACGTAAAAGCTTAATATTGGAATTAAAATTTCTTTCCGTTTCCTACCACCAAAGTGAAATATCACACAGAGTTTCTTTGATATCGTTTTTGAACACATTTGGATGTTCAGTTCTCACTTGATAAATGTTTGAATAGTAATATAGACATTTTAGGTTACACGTAGTATTGTTTGCTGGTTTGTTTCATGTGTTTGTTGTGAGTAAATTACAGAGATGTAAAGCAGACACGCACTACCTTTCACTTTATCTATTCTCATCATTGAAATATGTGAAATATGGATAATCTTAGAAAATAAAGTTGTTTTAGATTTAACTTTTGAATTTAAGATTTGTAAATAATGTAATGACTGCTAATCAAATTGATAAATAAGACAGATCTATACAAATAATTTTTAAATAAATATAAATATATCTGTTAATGCTAAATTCCAGTAAAATTTATAAAAATATTTTAAAAAAATATTTTCCTTTTTTTTTTTTGTTTTAAAATGAATAAAAACAAAGAGAGGTAACTCATTATGCGACAGTGACATGGGAGACTGCGTTAATGAGATAAATGAAGAAGTATCTGTTGCATTGTGGAAATTAACTAAATTGAGACGAATATTTTGAGCCATCATATTTGCTCGGTTCAAACAGGCGGCCAAATCGTGATAAATCCTAAGGCCAAAGGTCAAATTACGTCTTGAATGTCGCCTGCGCTAACATTACCGCATAGGAAATCCCGCGACTTCGATCGGATGACTCATATTTAGCCCAAACGAATATACGACGTGTTCCGTACCATCCTCTATATTTGTGACCCATAGTCTCAAAACGGTATTATGTCGGAAGGAACCATATGCCTAAAAGCCGAATTAAATGTTAACCTTGTGAAAAATATAAATTGTTGGCATTGGCACTTTTCAGTATGGTATCCATTCTCCTCAATAAAACATAAACTCGACACGAGTCTGATATTTCTGGCTATGAATTCAATTTTCAACATCTTATCAACCCGACTTAATACCGTTTTGAGGCGAATGGTCACATTTAGCGTCCTGACATCGCCATGACACCACTGCCTCCTTAATGGAAATTGTCATTATCCTAACAATGAAATGTAGTAAAAGACTCATAGTTAAGGCCTCATGATTACACCGAGCAGATATTAATTACCATTTGATTCAACGGAAATTAGAATAAGCCATAATTTAAGAAAGGTTTTCAATATACTCGTAGATTTCTATACCATTCTAAGAAAAATAGTGTTATAAATTTTTAGATATGCCGGTAATTATGTGCTGGAGGATAAAAGATTAACATTCGGCGTACGGAACGATTTCATTCCAAATCATATTTCATGATTAAAACAAAATTGAATAGAGAAATCAACAAAATACATATTAGGTGTGTGTGTGTGTGTGTGTGTGTGTGTGTGTGTGTGTGTGTGTGTGTGTGTGAGTGTGTGTGTGTCTGTGTGTCCAATGTAGTTACTTTTAAGTGATTTGTGTCCCACCGCCTCAAACCCGTTTTATAACAGAATGATTCTGTTGCTAAAAAATGAGGTCTCTTATATAGGAATAAACGAGACGGGCTAAAATGCACTAAAGGCCTCTCGTGACGTATTTGTATCATTGGCTTAAACAATTCAAATTGAAGGTCAAGGTAAGCAGTCATTTATCGAAAAACTAATAACTTCTGACCTTCACCTTTTAAAATTATTGTATTCGTGCACCAAACTGTGTGTATTAATCTTGTTACGTGTTATTTAAATAATGCAATGGGGAGTTAGTGAAACGCAGCAATGGGATTTGTTTGTTTGTTGTCGTTGTTTTTAGGTGTTTAACGGCGCTTTCGACACTATTTAGGTCATTTAAGCGCCCGTTTCTGTCTTTCATCAATCTTTTATCGGCCCCGAGGGGCCACAGTTGATCAAAACGTGTATTGTTGTAATAAAATCTTTATAAAATCATAATAGTTACATGTTTGTTAAGTAAAAATATCTATTTACAATTTCTGCAGGAGTTCACATTCCTGCAGATACTTTAAAATTGTAAGCGGATCGACCGACTGGAACAGAGACTTCAAGTCTCTGTTATCATAATGTTGTGACCTTATCTGTTCTAATTCTGTACATTCAATTAAAATGTGTTGAACTGTCAGGTCACAGTTACATGTTCTGCAGAGGGGTTTTTCATCCCTCTCCAGAAGGAAACGGTGAGTGAGGGCAGTATGTCCGATCCGGAGTCGAGTTATTTTTACCTCGTCTCTTCTTTTTAGCCCCGAGTTGGGTCTGGGGCCGAGGTCACTTTTAATTTGTTTTAATTTGTTATGTACATCTCGACTCCAGGATCGTTCCCATTCCTTTCGGACATGTTTTTTTATATTGATCTTTAAATCCGCGTGTGGGATTTTACTGCCCTCTTGTAATTCTTGGCTCACCGCCTCTTTTGCCAGTCGATCCGCTTCTTCGTTCCCCTGGATACCCACATGACTAGGTACCCAGAGAAAACAAACTTTCTTTTTCTTAATAAATAATTTATTTGCACCTTCCAAGATACTTATGAGTCTTGGATCGGTGCAATAAAAATTTGAGATCCCCTTAAGTACGGACAGCGAGTCAGACAAGATCAAGAATTTATTTTTATTCGATCTCTCAGCCAAACGGAGAGCATTTAGGATTGCTCTCGATTCCGCTGTAAAGATCGAAACATTTCTATCCAGGCGAAGTGATCCTGTGCCTTCCGATGAGTGATAGGCACATCCTACTGCATCTGCGCTCTTTGAACCATCCGTAAATATGTGAGTATGGTTTTTGTATGTTTGTAATATTGCTTTTAGTGTCTGTTTGTAAATATGTGGGTCTGTTTGTGATTTTTCCAGTTTTGTTAGGTCCAAATTTATGTTTGGTCTATGTATGGACCATGGTGGTGTCTTTGCCTGGACGTATGGGTGTATCCTATCTAGACTGATGTTCATGTCTGCGATGTCTTTTTTTATTCTGCAACCTAATGGTGGTGTCATTTTTGGGTGCTTGCGAAATTTTTCTTCTAGTGTCCTATCCGTGTAGTGTACATGTTTGTGTGCTGGGTTGTCGTGCAGCGATGTGACCTTAGTAACATACTGGAGAGCCAGTTTTTTCCTCCTGAGATGGAGAGGTGGCTCATCTGCCTCAGCATAAAGGCTTGCCACTGGAGAAGTGCGGAAAGCCCCGAGTGCCAAGCGCAGTCCCTGATGATGAATTGGGTCCAGCATGCCTAAGTAGGATGGTTTTGCAGAGCCGTATACAAAAGATGCGTAGTCCAGTTTTGATCGAATAAGGGTTCGGTATATCTTTAGAAGAGTGTTTGTGTCCGAACCCCATTCCATGCTCGACAGAACTCTCATTATTCTCATAGCTTTCATGCATCGCAGTCTGAGATCTTTGATATGGGCGAGGAAATTTAGTTTCCTATCAAAGATCAAACCAGGAATCGGGCTTCGTCCTTTAACTCAATTCTGGAATTGTTGAGATAAAGGTCAGGCTGTCTAATGCAGGTGCGTTTTCGGCAGAAGTGGACAGCTACTGTTTTTGATGGGGAGAAGGAGAAACCATTGAGATTTGCCCACTCCGACAGTTTGTTTAGTTGGAGTTGTAACTGTCTCTCAATGGTGTCCATACTCGATTTACTTCGATAGCATACAAGAAAGTCATCAACATATAAGGAACAGTCAACATTCTGTCTCATTGCATTCACTATTGAGTTTATTTTAATCTCAAACAGAATGGGAGACAGAATGCTACCCTGTGGAACTCCCTCTTCCTGATCAAATGGATCAGAAAAGGTGGATCCTGCTTTGACCTGAAAGGATCTGTTGTTTAAAAATGCTCTGACAAACATTGGAAGGTTTCCTCGCAGACCAAGATTGTGCAGATCTTTGAGGATTCCGAATTTCCAAGTTGTGTCAAAGGCCTTCTCAAGGTCAAAGAAGATTGCTACCAAGTGCTCACCTTTGGCAAAGGCCTCACGAATGAAGCTCTCTAGTCGAACAAGGTGATCAACAGTCGATCTGTTCTTTCGAAAGTCACATTGGAGGTCGGAGAGGGAGTTGTTGTGTTCCAAGTAGAACATCAGACGCTTGTTGACCATTTTCTCCATCAGCTTGCATAGGCAGCTGGTGAGGGAGATTGGTCGGTAGTTTGAAGCGTCCGAATGGTCTTTCCCAGGTTTTGGGATTGGAATCACAGTGGCCAGATTCCAACTAGGTGGAAAAGTCTGTGTTGTCCATATCTTGTTATAGATATTCAAAAGGACAACCAGACTGTCTTGTGGAAGATGTCGGAGTATTTCATAACTGATGTTGTCAGGACCCGGTGCTGTGACATTTGTGTCACGGAGGCAGGCACCCAACTCCTTAAGTGTAAATGGTTTGTTGTAGTCTTCGGTGTTTGTAGATGTAAAGTTTATTGGTGTGTTTTCTGCGTTTTGTTTATGGCGCAGAAATTGTGGTGTGTGGTGTGCAGACGAGGAGCTGTGCGCCAGCCTCTCGGCCAGAGTGTTGGCAATGTCTTGTTCTGTTTCAGCCACGGATCCATCGGGACGTGTCAAGTGATTTAGTGAATCACTATCAGATCCCTTCAGTTTCCGTAACATCTTCCACACCCTATTTAGGGGTGTCTGGCTATTTATTTTGGAGACAAAGTTTTGGAAGGATCTCCGTTTGTTTTCTCGGATGATCTTCCTACACTTTGCTCGTAATTTCCTAAATGTTGTGAAATTCTCAGGGATTGGGAATCTCATCGCTTTCCTGTATGCTTTTTTCTTCTCCCGTAGGGCCGCTCGACATTCCTCTGTAAACCAGGGATTGTGTTTTCTCGGTCCACCAGAGGTTGTTGGTATTGTCGAGCTGCAGATATTTGTTAAAATATTTTTGAATTTGTCATAGCTGTCCACCTCTGTCGTAAGGAGTCTGTGACACTCCTGTGAGAAAGTTTCCCAATCTGCTCGCCGAACACTCCAACGTTTGGGCTGTG